>NC_080064.1:198605640-198663870 GCF_949987535.1 Balaenoptera acutorostrata | reverse complement strand
TACCCTAACCCTAACCCTAACCCTAACCCTAACCCTAACCCTAACCCTAACCCTAACCCCTACGCTAACCCTAACGCGTACACTAATCCTAACCGGTACCCTAAACCGAGCCCTAACCCTAACACTAACCCTAACCCTAACCCTAGCCCATAACCTACGCCGTACCCGAACCCATCCCCGAACCCGTACCCTAAGCCGTACCCTAAACCTAACCCTAACCCTAACCCTAAAACTAAGCTACCCTTGTCTGCTTCTGCTTCCAATAGATTTCCTAAGCACTAGTGATTTAAGGAACAGGTTAAAAAGAGAATCCTAATGTGATTTCTTGAGAATGGGTGTGTTCCTTATCTTATCCTAGTGTCTAAACTCTTCTCCATGGCTGGACCCCCAAATAATATTCCTTTACGTGCTAAGGGTATCTAGAGAGTGGGATAGGTTTAATACTAACTACCCTAACCCTAACGCGTACCCTAACCCTAACGCGTACCCTAATCCTAACCCGTACCCTAAACCGAGCCCTAAGCCTAACACTAACCCTAACCCTAACCCTAGCCCATACCCTACGCCGTACCCGAACCCCTCCCACGAAACCCGTACTCTAAGCCGTACCCTAACCCCTAACCCTAACCCTAACCCTAACCCTAAGCTACCCTTGACTGCTTCTGCCTCCAATAGATTTCCTAAGCACTAGTGTTTTAAGGAACAGGTTAAAAAGAGAATCCTAATGTGATTTCTTGAGAATGGGTGTGTTCCTTATCTTATCCTAGTGTCTAAACTCTTCTCCATGGCTGGACCCACAAATAATATTCCTTTACATGCTAAGGGGTATCTAGAGAGTGGGATAGGTTTAATAACTACCCTAACCCTAACGCGTACCCTAACCCTAACCCCTACCCTAACCCTAACGCGTACCCTAATCCTAACCCGTACCCTAAACCGAGCCCTAACCCTAACACTAAAACATAACCCTAACCCTAGCCCATACCCTACGCCGTATCCCGAACCCCTCCCCGAACCCGTACCCTAAGCCGTACCCTAACCCTAACCCTAAACCTAACCCTAACCCTAAGCTACCCTTGACTGCTTCTGCCTCCAATAGATTTCCTAAGCACTAGTGATTTAAGGAACAGATTAAAAAGAGAATCCTAATGTGATTTCTAGAGAATGGGTGTGTTCCTTATCTTATCCTAGTGTTTAAAACTCTTCTCCATGGCTGGACCCCCCAAATAATATTCCTTTACGTGCTAAAGGGGTATCTAGAGAGTGGGATAGGTTTAATAACTACCCTAACCCTAATGCGTACCCTAACCCTAACACGTACCCTAATCCTAACCCGTACCCTAAACCGAGCCCTAACCCTAACACTAACCCTAACCCTAACCCTAGCCCATACCCTACGCCGTACCCAAACCCCTCCCCGAACACCGTACTCTAAAGCCGTACCCTAACCCTAACCCTAACCCTAACCCTAACCCCTAACCCTAAGCTACCCTTGACTGCTTCTGCCTCCAATAGATTTCCTAAGCACTAGTGTTTTAAGGAACAGGTTAAAAAGAGAATCCTAATGTGATTTCTTGAGAATGGGTGTGTTCCTTATCTTATCCTAGTGTCTAAACTCTTCTCCATGGCTGGACCCCCAAATAATATTCCTTTACGTGCAAAGGGGTATCTAGAGAGTGGGATAGGTTTAATAACTACCCTAACCCTAACGCGTACCCTAACCCTAACCCCTACGCTAACCCTAAACGCGTACCCTAATCCTAACCCGTACCCTAAACCGAGCCCTAACCCTAACACTAACCCTAACCCTAACCCTAGCCCATACCCTACGCCGTACCCGTACCCTCCCCGAACCCGTACCCTAAGCCGTACCCTAACCCTAACCCTAACCCTAACCCTAACCCTAAGCTACCCTTGACTCCTTCTGCCTCCAATAGATTTCCTAAGCACTAGTGATTTAAGGAACAGGTTAAAAAGAGAATCCTAATGTGATTTCTTGAGAATGGGTGTGTTCCTTATCTTATCCTAGTGTCTAAACTCTTCTCCATGGCTGGACCCCCAAATAATATTCCTTTATGTGCTAAGGGGTATCTAGAGAGTGGATAGGTTTAATAACTACCCTAACCCTAACGCGTACCCTAACCCTAACGCGTACCCTAATCCTAACCCGTACCCTAAACCGAGCCCTAACCCTAACACTAACCCTAACCCTAACCCTAGCCCATACCCCTACGCCATACCCGAACCCCTCCCCGAACCCGTACTCTAAGCCGTACCCTAACCCTAACCCCTAACCCTAACCCTAACCCTAACCCTACCCCTAAGCTACCCTTGACTGCTTCTGCTCCAATAGATTTCCTAAGCACTAGTGTTTTTTTAAGGAACAGGTTAAAAAGAGAATCCTAATGTGATTTCTTGAGAATGGGTGTGTTCCTTATCTTATCCTAGTGTCTAAACTCTTCTCCATGGCTGGACCCCCAAATAATATTCCTTTACGTGCTAAGGGGGTATCTAGAGAGTGGGATAGGTTTAATAACTACCCTAACCCTAACGCGTACCCTAACCCTAACCCCTACCCTAACCCTAACGCGTACCCTAATCCTAACCCGTACCCTAAACCGAGCCCTAACCCTAACACTAACCCTAACCCTAACCCTAGCCCATACCCTACGCCGTACCCGAAACCCTCCCCGAACCCGTACCCTAAGCCGTTACCTAACCCTAACCCTAACCCTAACCCTAAGCTACCCTTGACTGCTTCTGCCTCCAATAGATTTCCTAAGCACTAGTGATTTAAGGAACAGGTTAAAAAGAGAATCCTAATGTGATTTCTTGAGAATGGGTGTGTTCCTTATCTTATCCTAGGGTCTAAACTCTTCTGGATGGGCTGGATCCCCAAATAATATTCCTTTACGTGCTAAGGGTATCTAGAGAGTGGGATAGGTTTAAAAACTACCCTAACCCTAACGCGTACCGTAACCCTAACCCCTACCCTAACCCTAACGCGTACCCTAATCCTAACCCGTACCCTAAACCGAGCCCTAACCCTAACACTAATCCTAACCCTAACCCTAGCCCATACCCTACGCCGTACCCGAACCCCTCCCCAAACCCATACCCTAAGCCGTACCCTAACCCTAACCCTAACCCTAAGCTACCCTTGAGTGCTTCTGCCTCCAATAGATTTCCTAAGCACTAGTGTTTTAAGGAACAGGTTAAAAAGAGAATCCTAAATGATTTCTTGAGAATGGGTGTGTTCCTTATCTTATCCTAGTGTCTAAACTCTACTGGATGGCTGGACCCCCAAATAATATTCCTTTACGTGCTAAGGGGTATCTAGAGAGTGGGATAGGTTTAATAACTACCCTAACCCTGACGCGTACCCTAACCCTAACCCCTACCCTAACCCTAACGCGTACCCTAATCCTAACCCGTACCCTAAACCGAGCCCTAACCCTAACACTAACCCTAACCCTAACCCCTAGCCCATACCCTACGCCGTACCCGAACCCCTCCCCGAACCGGTACCCTAAGCCGTACCCTAACCCTAACCCTAACCCTAAGCTACCCTTGACTGCTTCTGCCTCCAATAGATTTCCTAAGCACTAGTGTTTTAAGGAACAGGTTAAAAAGAGAATCCTAATGTGATTTCTTGAGAATGGGTGTGTTCCTTATCTTCTCCTAGTGTCTAAACTCTTCTCCATGGCTGGACCCCCAAATAATATTCCTTTACGTGCTAAGGGGTATCTAGAGAGTGGGATAGGTTTAATAACTACCCTAACCCTAACGCGTACCCTAACCCTAACCCCTACCCTAACCCTAACGCGTACCCTAATCCTAACCCGTACCCTAAACGGAGCCCTAACCCCTAACACTAACCCTAACCCTAACCCTAAGCTACCCTTGACTGCTTCTGCCTCCAATAGATTTCCTAAGCACTAGTGTTTTAAGGAACAGTTTAAAAAGAGAATCCTAATGTGATTTCTTGAGAATGGGTGTGTTCCTTATTTTATCCTAGTGTCTAAACTCTTCTGGATGGCTGGACCCCCAAATAATATTCCTTTACGTGCTAAGGGGTATCTAGAGAGTGGGATAGGTTTAATAACTACCCTAACCCTAACGCGTACCCTAACCCTAACCCCTACCCTAACCCTAACGCGTACCCTAATCCTAACCCGTACCCTAAACCGAGCCCTAACCCTAACACTAACCCTAACCCTAGCCCATACCCTACGCCGTACCCGAACCCCTCCCCGAACCCCGTACCCTAAGCCGTACCCTAACCCTAACCCTAACCCTAACCCTAACACCTAAGCTACCCTTGACTGCTTCTGCCTCCAATAGATTTCCTAAGCACTAGTGTTTTAAGGAACAGGTTAAAAAGAGAATCCTAATGTGATTTCTTGAGAATGGGTGTGTTCCTTATCTTATCCTAGTGTCTAAACTCTTCTGGATGGCTGGACCCCCCAAATAATATTCCTTTACGTGCTAAGGGGTATCTAGAGAGTGGGATAGGTTTAATAACTACCCTAACCCTAACGCGTACCCTAACCCTAACCCCTACCCTAACCCTAACGCGTACCCTAATCCTAACCCGTACCCTAAACCGAGCCCTAACCCTAACACTAACCCTAACCCTAACCCTAGCCCATACCCTACGCCGTACCCGAACCCCTCCCCGAACCCCGTACCCTAAGCCGTACCCTAACCCTAACCCTAACCCTAACCCTAACCCTAAGCTACCCTTGACTGCTTCTGCCTCCAATAGATTTCCTAAGCACTAGTGATTTAAGGAACAGGTTAAAAAGAGAATCCTAATGTGATTTCTTGAGAATGGTGTGTTCCTAATCTTATCCTAGTGTCTAAACTCTTCTCCATGGCTGGACCCCCAAATAATATTCCTTTACCGTGCTAAGGGGTATCTAGAGAGTGGGATAGGTTTAATAACTACCCTAACCCTAACGCGTACCGTAACCCTAACGCGTACCCTAATCCTAACCCGTACCCTAAACCGAGCCCTAACCCTAACACTAACCCTAACCCTAACCCTAGCCCATACCCTACGCCGTACCCGAACCCCTCCCCGAACCCGTACTCTAAGCCGTACCCTAACCCTAACCCTAACCCTAACCCTAACCCTAACCCTACCCTAAGCTACCCTTGACTGCTTCTGCCTCCAATAGATTTCCTAAGCACTAGTGTTTTAAGGAACAGGTTAAAAAGAGAATCCTAATGTGATTTCTTGAGAATGGGTGTGTTCCTTATCTTATCCTAGTGTTTAAACTCTTCTCCATGGCTGGACCCCCAAATAATATTCCTTTACGTGCTAAGGGGTATCTAGAGAGTGGGATAGGTTTAATAACTACCCTAACCCTAACGCGTACCCTAACCCCTAACCCCTACCCTAACCCTAACGCGTACCCTAATCCTAACCCGTACCCTAAACCGAGCCCTAACCCTAACACTAACCCTAACCCTAACCCTAGCCCATACCCTACGCCGTACCCGAACCCCTCCCCCGAAACCCGTACACTAAGCCGTACCCCTAACCCTAACCCTAACCCTAACCCTAAACCCTAAGCTACCCTTGACTGCTTCTGCCTCCAATAGATTTCCTAAGCACTAGTGATTTAAGGAACAGGTTAAAAAGAGAATCCTAATGTGATTTCTTGAGAATGGGTGTGTTCCTAATCTTATCCTAGTGTCTAAACTCTTCTCCATGGCTGGACCCCCAAATAATATTCCTTTACGTGCTAAGGGGTATCTAGAGAGTGGGATAGGTTTAATAACTACCCTAACCCTAACGCGTACCGTAACCCTAACGCGTACCCTAATCCTAACCCGTACCCTAAACCGAGCCCTAACCCTAACACTAACCCTAACCCTAACCCTAGCCCATACCCTACGCCGTACCCGAACCCCTCCCCGAACCCGTACTCTAAGCCGTACCCTAACCCTAACCCTAACCCTAACCCAAACCCTACCCTAAGCTACCCTTGACTGCTTCTGCCTCCAATAGATTTCCTAAGCACTAGTGTTTTAAGGAACAGGTTAAAAAGAGAATCCTAATGTGATTTCTTGAGAATGGGTGTGTTCCTTATCTTATCCTAGTGTTTAAACTCTTCTCCATGGCTGGACCCCCAAATAATATTCCTTTACGTGCTAAGGGGTATCTAGAGAGTGGGATAGGTTTAATAACTACCCTAACCCTAACGCGTACCCTAACCCTAACCCCTACCCTAACCCTAACGCGTACCCTAATCCTAACCCGTTCCCTAAACCGAGCCCTAACCCTAACACTAACCCTAACCCTAACCCCAGCCCATACCCTACGCCGTACCCGAACCCCTCCCCGAACCCGTACCCTAAGCCGTACCCTAACCCTAACCCTAACCCTAACCCTAAGCTACCCTTGACTGCTTCTGCCTCCAATAGATTTCCTAAGCACTAGTGATTTAAGGAACAGGTTAAAATGAGAATCCTAATGTAATTTCTTGAGAATGGGTGTGTTCCTTATCTTATCCTAGTGTCTAAACTCTTCTGGATGGCTGGATCCCCAAATAATATTCCTTTACGTGCTAAGGGGTATCTAGAGAGTGGGATAGGTTTAATAACTACCCTAACCCTAACGCGTACCGTAACCCTAACCCCTACCCTAACCCTAACGCGTACCCTAATCCTAACCCGTACCCTAAACCGAGCCCTAACCCTAACACTAACCCTAACCCTAACCCTAGCCCATACCCTACGCCGTACCCGAACCCCTCCCCAAACCCATACCCTAAGCCGTACCCTAACCCTAACCCTAACCCTAAGCTACCCTTGAGTGCTTCTGCCTCCAATAGATTTCCTAAGCACTAGTGTTTTAAGGAACAGGTTAAAAAGAGAATCCTAATATGATTTCTTGAGAATGGGTGTGTTCCTTATGTTATCCTAGTGTCTAAACTCTTCTGGATGCCTGGACCCCCAAATAATATTCCTTTACGTGCTAAGGGGTATCTAGAGAGTGGGATAGGTTTAATAACTACCCTAACCCTAACGCGTACCCTAACCCTAACCCCTACCCTAACCCTAACGCGTACCCTAATCCTAACCCGTACCCTAAACCGAGCCCTAACCCTAACACTAACCCTAACCCTAACCCTAGCCCATACCCTACGCCGTACCCGAACCCCTCCCCGAACCCGTACCCTAAGCCGTACCCTAACCCTAACCCTAACCCTAAGCTACCCTTGACTGCTTCTGCCTCCAATAGATTTCCTAAGCACTAGTGTTTTAAGGAACAGGTTAAAAAGAGAATCCTAATGTGATTTCTTGAGAATGGGTGTGTTCCTTATCTTATCCTAGTGTCTAAACTCTTCTCCATGGCTGGACCCCCAAATAATATTCCTTTACGTGCTAAGGGGTATCTAGAGAGTGGGATAGGTTTAATAACTACCCTAACCCTAACGCGTACCCTAACCCTAACCCCTACCCTAACCCTAACGCGTACCCTAATCCTAACCCGTACCCTAAACGGAGCCCTAACCCTAACACTAACCCTAACCCTAACCCTAAGCTACCCTTGACTGCTTCTGCCTCCAATAGATTTCCTAAGCACTAGTGTTTTAAGGAACAGTTTAAAAAGAGAATCCTAATGTGATTTCTTGAGAATGGGTGTGTTCCTTATTTTATCCTAGTGTCTAAACTCTTCTGGATGGCTGGACCCCCAAATAATATTCCTTTACGTGCTAAGGGGTATCTAGAGAGTGGGATAGGTTTAATAACTACCCTAACCCTAACGCGTACCCTAACCCTAACCCCTACCCTAACCCTAACGCGTACCCTAATCCTAACCCGTACCCTAAACCGAGCCCTAACCCTAACACTAACCCTAACCCTAAGCTACCCTTGACTGCTTCTGCCTCCAATAGATTTCCTAAGCACTAGTGTTTTAAGGAACAGGTTAAAAAGAGAATCCTAATGTGATTTCTTGAGAATGGGTGTGTTCCTTATTTTATCCTAGTGTCTAAACTCTTCTGGATGGCTGGACCCCCAAATAATATTCCTTTACGTGCTAAGGGGTATCTAGAGAGTGGGATAGGTTTAATAACTACCCTAACCCTAACGCGTACCCTAACCCTAATCCCTACCCTAACACTAATGCGTACCCTAATCCTAAACCGTACCCTAAACCGAGACCTAACCCTAACACTAACCCTAACCCTAACCCTAGCCCATACCCTACGCCGTACCCGAACCCCTCCCCGAACCCGTACCCTAAGCCGTACCCTAACCCTAACCCTAACCCTAACCCTAACCCTAAGCTACCCTTGACTGCTTCTGCCTCCAATAGATTTCCTAAGCACTAGTGTTTTAAGGAACAGGTTAAAAAGAGAATCCTAATGTGATTTCTTGAGAATGGGTGTGTTCCTTATCTTCTCCTAGTGTCTAAACTCTTCTCCATGGCTGGAACCCCAAATAATATTCCTTTACGTGCTAAGGGGTATCTAGAGAGTGGGATAGGTTTAATAACTACCCTAACCCTAACGCGTACCCTAACCCTAACCCCTACCCTAACCCTAACGCGTACCCTAATCCTAACCCGTACCCTAAACCGAGCCCTAACCCTAACACTAACCCTAACCCTAACCCTGGCCCATACCCTACGCCGTAACCGAACCCTTCCCCGAACCCGTACCCTAAGCCGTACCCTAACCCTAACCCTAACCCTAACCCTAAGCTACCCTTGACTGCTTCTGCCTCCAATAGATTTCTTAAGCACTAGTGTTTTAAGGAACAGGTTAAAAAGAGAATCCTAATGTGATTTCTTGAGAATGGGTGTGTTCCTTATCTTATCCTAGTGTCTAAACTCTTCTCCATGGCTGGACCCCCAAATAATATTCCTTTACGTGCTAAGGGGTATCTAGAGAGTGGGATAGGTTTAATAACTACCCTAACCCTAACGCTTACCCTAACCCTAACCCCTACCCTAACCCTAACGCGTACCCTAATCCTAACCCGTACCCTAAACCGAGCCCTAACCCTAACACTAACCCTAACCCTAACCCTAGCCCATACCCTACGCCGTACCCGAACCCCTCCCCGAACCCGTACCCTAAGCCGTACCCTAACCCTAACCCTAACCCTAACCCTAACCCTAAGCTACCCTTGACTGCTTCTGCCTCCAATAGATTTCCTAAGCACTAGTGTTTTAAGGAACAGGTTAAAAAGAGAATCCTAATGTGATTTCTTGAGAATGGGTGTGTTCCTTATCTTCTCCTAGTGTCTAAACTCTTCTCCATGGCTGGACCCCCAAATAATATTCCTTTACGTGCTAAGGGGTATCTAGAGAGTGGGATAGGTTTAATAACTACCCTAACCCTAACGCGTACCCTAACCCTAACCCCTACCCTAACCCTAACGCGTACCCTAATCCTAACCCGTACCCTAAACCGAGCCCTAACCCTAACCCTAACCCTAAACCTAAGCTACCCTTGTCTGCTTCTGCTTCCAATAGATTTCCTAAGCACTAGTGATTTAAGGAACAGGTTAAAAAGAGAATCCTAATGTGATTTCTTGAGAATGGGTGTGTTCCTTATCTTATCCTAGTGTCTAAACTCTTCTCCATGGCTGGACCCCCAAATAATATTCCTTTACGTGCTAAGGGGTATCTAGAGAGTGGGATAGGTTTAATAACTACCCTAACCCTAACGCGTACCCTAACCCTAACGCGTACCCTAATCCTAACCCGTACCCTAAACCGAGCCCTAAGCCTAACACTAACCCTAACCCTAACCCTAGCCCATACCCTACGCCGTACCCGAACCCCTCCCCGAACCCGTACTCTAAGCCGTACCCTAACCCTAACCCTAACCCTAACCCTAACCCTAAGCTACCCTTGACTGCTTCTGCCTCCAATAGATTTCCTAAGCACTAGTGTTTTAAGGAACAGGTTAAAAAGAGAATCCTAATGTGATTTCTTGAGAATGGGTGTGTTCCTTATCTTATCCTAGTGTCTAAACTCTTCTCCATGGCTAGACCCACAAATAATATTCCTTTACATGCTAAGGGGTATCTAGAGAGTGGGATAGGTTTAATAACTACCCTAACCCTAACGCGTACCCTAACCCTAACCCCTACCCTAACCCTAACGCGTACCCTAATCCTAACCCGTACCCTAAACCGAGCCCTAACCCTAACACTAAACATAACCCTAACCCTAGCCCATACCCTACGCCGTACCCGAACCCCTCCCCGAACCCGTACCCTAAGCCGTACCCTAACCCTAACCCTAAACCTAACCCTAACCCTAAGCTACCCTTGACTGCTTCTGCCTCCAATAGATTTCCTAAGCACTAGTGATTTAAGGAACAGATTAAAAAGAGAATCCTAATGTGATTTCTAGAGAATGGGTGTGTTCCTTATCTTATCCTAGTGTTTAAACTCTTCTCCATGGCTGGACCCCCAAATAATATTCCTTTACGTGCTAAGGGGTATCTAGAGAGTGGGATAGGTTTAATAACTACCCTAACCCTAATGCGTACCCTAACCCTAACACGTACCCTAATCCTAACCCGTACCCTAAACCGAGCCCTAACCCTAACACTAACCCTAACCCTAACCCTAGCCCATACCCTACGCCGTACCCAAACCCCTCCCCGAACCCGTACTCTAAGCCGTACCCTAACCCTAACCCTAACCCTAACCCTAACCCTAACCCTAAGCTACCCTTGACTGCTTCTGCCTCCAATAGATTTCCTAAGCACTAGTGTTTTAAGGAACAGGTTAAAAAGAGAATCCTAATGTGATTTCTTGAGAATGGGTGTGTTCCTTATCTTATCCTAGTGTCTAAACTCTTCTCCATGGCTGGACCCCCAAATAATATTCCTTTACGTGCTAAGGGGTATCTAGAGAGTGGGATAGGTTTAATAACTACCCTAACCCTAACGCGTACCCTAACCCTAACCCCTACGCTAACCCTAACGCGTACCCTAATCCTAACCCGTACCCTAAACCGAGCCCTAACCCTAACACTAACCCTAACCCTAACCCTAGCCCATACCCTACGCCGTACCCGAACCCTCCCCGAACCCGTACCCTAAGCCGTACCCTAACCCTAACCCTAACCCTAACCCTAACCCTAAGCTACCCTTGACTCCTTCTGCCTCCAATAGATTTCCTAAGCACTAGTGATTTAAGGAACAGGTTAAAAAGAGAATCCTAATGTGATTTCTTGAGAATGGGTGTGTTCCTTATCTTATCCTAGTGTCTAAACTCTTCTCCATGGCTGGACCCCCAAATAATATTCCTTTACGTGCTAAGGGGTATCTAGAGAGTGGGATAGGTTTAATAACTACCCTAACCCTAACGCGTACCCTAACCCTAACGCGTACCCTAATCCTAACCCGTACCCTAAACCGAGCCCTAACCCTAACACTAACCCTAACCCTAACCCTAGCCCATACCCTACGCCATACCCGAACCCCTCCCCGAACCCGTACTCTAAGCCGTACCCTAACCCTAACCCTAACCCTAACCCTAACCCTAACCCTACCCTAAGCTACCCTTGACTGCTTCTGCCTCCAATAGATTTCCTAAGCACTAGTGTTTTTTTAAGGAACAGGTTAAAAAGAGAATCCTAATGTGATTTCTTGAGAATGGGTGTGTTCCTTATCTTATCCTAGTGTCTAAACTCTTCTCCATGGCTGGACCCCCAAATAATATTCCTTTACGTGCTAAGGGGTATCTAGAGAGTGGGATAGGTTTAATAACTACCCTAACCCTAACGCGTACCCTAACCCTAACCCCTACCCTAACCCTAACGCGTACCCTAATCCTAACCCGTACCCTAAACCGAGCCCTAACCCTAACACTAACCCTAACCCTAACCCTAGCCCATACCCTACGCCGTACCCGAAACCCTCCCCGAACCCGTACCCTAAGCCGTACCCTAACCCTAACCCTAACCCTAACCCTAAGCTACCCTTGACTGCTTCTGCCTCCAATAGATTTCCTAAGCACTAGTGATTTAAGGAACAGGTTAAAAAGAGAATCCTAATGTGATTTCTTGAGAATGGGTGTGTTCCTTATCTTATCCTAGGGTCTAAACTCTTCTGGATGGCTGGATCCCCAAATAATATTCCTTTACGTGCTAAGGGGTATCTAGAGAGTGGGATAGGTTTAAAAACTACCCTAACCCTAACGCGTACCGTAACCCTAACCCCTACCCTAACCCTAACGCGTACCCTAATCCTAACCCGTACCCTAAACCGAGCCCTAACCCTAACACTAATCCTAACCCTAACCCTAGCCCATACCCTACGCCGTACCCGAACCCCTCCCCAAACCCATACCCTAAGCCGTACCCTAACCCTAACCCTAACCCTAAGCTACCCTTGAGTGCTTCTGCCTCCAATAGATTTCCTAAGCACTAGTGTTTTAAGGAACAGGTTAAAAAGAGAATCCTAATATGATTTCTTGAGAATGGGTGTGTTCCTTATCTTATCCTAGTGTCTAAACTCTACTGGATGGCTGGACCCCCAAATAATATTCCTTTACGTGCTAAGGGGTATCTAGAGAGTGGGATAGGTTTAATAACTCCCCTAACCCTGACGCGTACCCTAACCCTAACCCCTACCCTAACCCTAACGCGTACCCTAATCCTAACCCGTACCCTAAACCGAGCCCTAACCCTAACACTAACCCTAACCCTAACCCTAGCCCATACCCTACGCCGTACCCGAACCCCTCCCCGAACCGGTACCCTAAGCCGTACCCTAACCCTAACCCTAACCCTAAGCTACCCTTGACTGCTTCTGCCTCCAATAGATTTCCTAAGCACTAGTGTTTTAAGGAACAGGTTAAAAAGAGAATCCTAATGTGATTTCTTGAGAATGGGTGTGTTCCTTATCTTCTCCTAGTGTCTAAACTCTTCTCCATGGCTGGACCCCCAAATAATATTCCTTTACGTGCTAAGGGGTATCTAGAGAGTGGGATAGGTTTAATAACTACCCTAACCCTAACGCGTACCCTAACCCTAACCCCTACCCTAACCCTAACGCGTACCCTAATCCTAACCCGTACCCTAAACGGAGCCCTAACCCTAACACTAACCCTAACCCTAACCCTAAGCTACCCTTGACTGCTTCTGCCTCCAATAGATTTCCTAAGCACTAGTGTTTTAAGGAACAGTTTAAAAAGAGAATCCTAATGTGATTTCTTGAGAATGGGTGTGTTCCTTATTTTATCCTAGTGTCTAAACTCTTCTGGATGGCTGGACCCCCAAATAATATTCCTTTACGTGCTAAGGGGTATCTAGAGAGTGGGATAGGTTTAATAACTACCCTAACCCTAACGCGTACCCTAACCCTAACCCCTACCCTAACCCTAACGCGTACCCTAATCCTAACCCGTACCCTAAACCGAGCCCTAACCCTAACACTAACCCTAACCCTAGCCCATACCCTACGCCGTACCCGAACCCCTCCCCGAACCCGTACCCTAAGCCGTACCCTAACCCTAACCCTAACCCTAACCCTAACCCTAAGCTACCCTTGACTGCTTCTGCCTCCAATAGATTTCCTAAGCACTAGTGTTTTAAGGAACAGGTTAAAAAGAGAATCCTAATGTGATTTCTTGAGAATGGGTGTGTTCCTTATCTTATCCTAGTGTCTAAACTCTTCTGGATGGCTGGACCCCCAAATAATATTCCTTTACGTGCTAAGGGGTATCTAGAGAGTGGGATAGGTTTAATAACTACCCTAACCCTAACGCGTACCCTAACCCTAACCCCTACCCTAACCCTAACGCGTACCCTAATCCTAACCCGTACCCTAAACCGAGCCCTAACCCTAACACTAACCCTAACCCTAACCCTAGCCCATACCCTACGCCGTACCCGAACCCCTCCCCGAACCCGTACCCTAAGCCGTACCCTAACCCTAACCCTAACCCTAACCCTAACCCTAAGCTACCCTTGACTGCTTCTGCCTCCAATAGATTTCCTAAGCACTAGTGATTTAAGGAACAGGTTAAAAAGAGAATCCTAATGTGATTTCTTGAGAATGGGTGTGTTCCTAATCTTATCCTAGTGTCTAAACTCTTCTCCATGGCTGGACCCCCAAATAATATTCCTTTACGTGCTAAGGGGTATCTAGAGAGTGGGATAGGTTTAATAACTACCCTAACCCTAACGCGTACCGTAACCCTAACGCGTACCCTAATCCTAACCCGTACCCTAAACCGAGCCCTAACCCTAACACTAACCCTAACCCTAACCCTAGCCCATACCCTACGCCGTACCCGAACCCCTCCCCGAACCCGTACTCTAAGCCGTACCCTAACCCTAACCCTAACCCTAACCCTAACCCTAACCCTACCCTAAGCTACCCTTGACTGCTTCTGCCTCCAATAGATTTCCTAAGCACTAGTGTTTTAAGGAACAGGTTAAAAAGAGAATCCTAATGTGATTTCTTGAGAATGGGTGTGTTCCTTATCTTATCCTAGTGTTTAAACTCTTCTCCATGGCTGGACCCCCAAATAATATTCCTTTACGTGCTAAGGGGTATCTAGAGAGTGGGATAGGTTTAATAACTACCCTAACCCTAACGCGTACCCTAACCCTAACCCCTACCCTAACCCTAACGCGTACCCTAATCCTAACACGTACCCTAAACCGAGCCCTAACCCTAACACTAACCCTAACCCTAACCCTAGCCCATACCCTACGCCGTACCCGAACCCCTCCCCGAACCCGTACCCTAAGCCGTACCCTAACCCTAACCCTAACCCTAACCCTAAGCTACCCTTGACTGCTTCTGCCTCCAATAGATTTCCTAAGCACTAGTGATTTAAGGAACAGGTTAAAAAGAGAATCCTAATGTAATTTCTTGAGAATGGGTGTGTTCCTTATCTTATCCTAGTGTCTAAACTCTTCTGGATGGCTGGATCCCCAAATAATATTCCTTTACGTGCTAAGGGGTATCTAGAGAGTGGGATAGGTTTAATAACTACCCTAACCCTAACGCGTACCGTAACCCTAACCCCTACCCTAACCCTAACGCGTACCCTAATCCTAACCCGTACCCTAAACCGAGCCCTAACCCTAACACTAACCCTAACCCTAACCCTAGCCCATACCCTACGCCGTACCCGAACCCCTCCCCAAACCCATACCCTAAGCCGTACCCTAACCCTAACCCTAACCCTAAACTACCCTTGAGTGCTTCTGCCTCCAATAGATTTCCTAAGCACTAGTGTTTTAAGGAACAGGTTAAAAAGAGAATCCTAATATGATTTCTTGAAAATGGGTGTGTTCCTTATGTTATCCTAGTGTCTAAACTCTTCTGGATGGCTGGACCCCCAAATAATATTCCTTTACGTGCTAAGGGGTATCTAGAGAGTGGGATAGGTTTAATAACTACCCTAACCCTAACGCGTACCCTAACCCTAACCCCTACCCTAACCCTAACGCGTACCCTAATCCTAACCCGTACCCTAAACCGAGCCCTAACCCTAACACTAACCCTAACCCTAACCCTAGCCCATACCCTACGCCGTACCCGAACCCCTCCCCGAACCCGTACCCTAAGCCGTACCCTAACCCTAACCCTAACCCTAAGCTACCCTTGACTGCTTCTGCCTCCAATAGATTTCCTAAGCACTAGTGTTTTAAGGAACAGGTTAAAAAGAGAATCCTAATGTGATTTCTTGAGAATGGGTGTGTTCCTTATCTTCTCCTAGTGTCTAAACTCTTCTCCATGGCTGGACCCCCAAATAATATTCCTTTACGTGCTAAGGGGTATCTAGAGAGTGGGATAGGTTTAATAACTACCCTAACCCTAACGCGTACCCTAACCCTAACCCCTACCCTAACCCTAACGCGTACACGAATCCTAACCCGTACCCTAAACGGAGCCCTAACCCTAACACTAACCCTAACCCTAACCCTAAGCTAGCCTTGACTGCTTCTGCCTCCAATAGATTTCCTAAGCACTAGTGTTTTAAGGAACAGTTTAAAAAGAGAATCCTAATGTGATTTCTTGAGAATGGGTGTGTTCCTTATTTTATCCTAGTGTCTAAACTCTTCTGGATGGCTGGACCCCCAAATAATATTCCTTTACGTGCTAAGGGGTATCTAGAGAGTGGGATAGGTTTAATAACTACCCTAACCCTAACGCGTACCCTAACCCTAACGCGTACCCTAACCCTAACGCGTACCCTAATCCTAACCCGTACCCTAAACCGAGCCCTAACCCTAACACTAACCCTAACCCTAGCCCATACCCTACGCCGTACCCGAACCCCTCCCCGAACCCGTACTCTAAGCCGTACCCTAACCCTAACCCTAACCCTAACCCTAACCCTAAGCTACCCTTGACTGCTTCTGCCTCCAATAGATTTCCTAAGCACTAGTGTTTTAAGGAACAGGTTAAAAAGAGAATCCTAATGTGATTTCTTGAGAATGGGTGTGTTCCTTATCTTATCCTAGTGTCTAAACTCTTCTGGATGGCTGGACCCCCAAATAATATTCCTTTACGTGCTAAGGGGTATCTAGAGAGTGGGATAGGTTTAATAACTACCCTAACCCTAACGCGTACCCTAACCCTAACCCCTACCCTAACCCTAACGCGTACCCTAATCCTAACCCGTACCCTAAACCGAGCCCTAACCCTAACACTAACCCTAACCCTAACCCTAGCCCATACCCTACGCCGTACCCGAACCCCTCCCCGAACCCGTACCCTAAGCCGTACCCTAACCCTAACCCTAAACCTAACCCTAACCCTAAGCTACCCTTGACTGCTTCTGCCTCCAATAGATTTCCTAAGCACTAGTAATTTAAGGAACAGGTTAAAAAGAGAATCCTAATGTGATTTCTTGAGAATGGGTGTGTTCCTTATCTTATCCTAGTGTCTAAACTCTTCTCCATGGCTGGACCCCCAAATAATATTCCTTTACGTGCTAAGGGGTATCTAGAGAGTGGGATAGGTTTAATAACTACCCTAACCCTAACGCGTACCCTAACCCTAACGCGTACCCTAATCCTAACCCGTACCCTAAACCGAGCCCTAACCCTAACACTAACCCTAACCCTAACCCTAGCCCATACCCTACGCCGTACCCGAACCCCTCCCCGAACCCGTACTCTAAGCCGTACCCTACAACCCTAACCCTAACCCTAACCCTAACCCTACCCTAAGCTACCCTTGACTGCTTCTGCCTCCAATAGATTTCCTAAGCACTAGTGTTTTAAGGAACAGGTTAAAAAGAGAATCCTAATGTGATTTCTTGAGAATGGGTGTGTTCCTTATCTTATCCTAGTGTTTAAACTCTTCTCCATGGCTGGACCCCCAAATAATATTCCTTTACGTGCTAAGGGGTATCTAGAGAGTGGGATAGGTTTAATAACTACCCTAACCCTAACGCGTACCCTAACCCTAACCCCTACCCTAACCCTAACGCGTACCCTAATCCTAACCCGTTCCCTAAACCGAGCCCTAACCCTAACACTAACCCTAACCCTAACCCTAGCCCATACCCTACGCCGTACCCGAACCCCTCCCCGAACCCGTACCCTAAGCCGTACCCTAACCCTAACCCTAACCCTAACCCTAAGCTACCCTTGACTGCTTCTGCCTCCAATAGATTTCCTAAGCACTAGTGATTTAAGGAACAGGTTAAAAAGAGAATTAATGTAATTTCTTGAGAATGGGTGTGTTCCTTATCTTATCCTAGTGTCTAAACTCTTCTGGATGGCTGGATCCCCAAATAATATTCCTTTACGTGCTAAGGGGTATCTAGAGAGTGGGATAGGTTTAATAACTACCCTAACCCTAACGCGTACCGTAACCCTAACCCCTACCCTAACCCTAACGCGTACCCTAATCCTAACCCGTACCCTAAACCGAGCCCTAACCCTAACACTAACCCTAACCCTAACCCTAGCCCATACCCTACGCCGTACCCGAACCCCTCCCCAAACCCATACCCTAAGCCGTACCCTAACCCTAACCCTAACCCTAAGCTACCCTTGAGTGCTTCTGCCTCCAATAGATTTCCTAAGCACTAGTGTTTTAAGGAACAGGTTAAAAAGAGAATCCTAATATGATTTCTTGAGAATGGGTGTGTTCCTTATGTTATCCTAGTGTCTAAACTCTTCTGGATGCCTGGACCCCCAAATAATATTCCTTTACGTGCTAAGGGGTATCTAGAGAGTGGGATAGGTTTAATAACTACCCTAACCCTAACGCGTACCCTAACCCTAACCCCTACCCTAACCCTAACGCGTACCCTAATCCTAACCCGTACCCTAAACCGAGCCCTAACCCTAACACTAACCCTAACCCTAACCCTAGCCCATACCCTACGCCGTACCCGAACCCCTCCCCGAACCCGTACCCTAAGCCGTACCCTAACCCTAACCCTAACCCTAAGCTACCCTTGACTGCTTCTGCCTCCAATAGATTTCCTAAGCACTAGTGTTTTAAGGAACAGGTTAAAAAGAGAATCCTAATGTGATTTCTTGAGAATGGGTGTGTTCCTTATCTTATCCTAGTGTCTAAACTCTTCTCCATGGCTGGACCCCCAAATAATATTCCTTTACGTGCTAAGGGGTATCTAGAGAGTGGGATAGGTTTAATAACTACCCTAACCCTAACGCGTACCCTAACCCTAACCCCTACCCTAACCCTAACGCGTACCCTAATCCTAACCCGTACCCTAAACGGAGCCCTAACCCTAACACTAACCCTAACCCTAACCCTAAGCTACCCTTGACTGCTTCTGCCTCCAATAGATTTCCTAAGCACTAGTGTTTTAAGGAACAGTTTAAAAAGAGAATCCTAATGTGATTTCTTGAGAATGGGTGTGTTCCTTATTTTATCCTAGTGTCTAAACTCTTCTGGATGGCTGGACCCCCAAATAATATTCCTTTACGTGCTAAGGGGTATCTAGAGAGTGGGATAGGTTTAATAACTACCCTAACCCTAACGCGTACCCTAACCCTAACCCCTACCCTAACCCTAACGCGTACCCTAATCCTAACCCGTACCCTAAACCGAGCCCTAACCCTAACACTAACCCTAACCCTAAGCTACCCTTGACTGCTTCTGCCTCCAATAGATTTCCTAAGCACTAGTGTTTTAAGGAACAGGTTAAAAAGAGAATCCTAATGTGATTTCTTGAGAATGGGTGTGTTCCTTATTTTATCCTAGTGTCTAAACTCTTCTGGATGGCTGGACCCCCAAATAATATTCCTTTACGTGCTAAGGGGTATCTAGAGAGTGGGATAGGTTTAATAACTACCCTAACCCTAACGCGTACCCTAACCCTAATCCCTACCCTAACACTAATGCGTACCCTAATCCTAAACCGTACCCTAAACCGAGACCTAACCCTAACACTAACCCTAACCCTAACCCTAGCCCATACCCTACGCCGTACCCGAACCCCTCCCCGAACCCGTACCCTAAGCCGTACCCTAACCCTAACCCTAACCCTAACCCTAACCCTAAGCTACCCTTGACTGCTTCTGCCTCCAATAGATTTCCTAAGCACTAGTGTTTTAAGGAACAGGTTAAAAAGAGAATCCTAATGTGATTTCTTGAGAATGGGTGTGTTCCTTATCTTCTCCTAGTGTCTAAACTCTTCTCCATGGCTGGAACCCCAAATAATATTCCTTTACGTGCTAAGGGGTATCTAGAGAGTGGGATAGGTTTAATAACTACCCTAACCCTAACGCGTACCCTAACCCTAACCCCTACCCTAACCCTAACGCGTACCCTAATCCTAACCCGTACCCTAAACCGAGCCCTAACCCTAACACTAACCCTAACCCTAACCCTGGCCCATACCCTACGCCGTAACCGAACCCTTCCCCGAACCCGTACCCTAAGCCGTACCCTAACCCTAACCCTAACCCTAACCCTAAGCTACCCTTGACTGCTTCTGCCTCCAATAGATTTCTTACGCACTAGTGTTTTAAGGAACAGGTTAAAAAGAGAATCCTAATGTGATTTCTTGAGAATGGGTGTGTTCCTTATCTTATCCTAGTGTCTAAACTCTTCTCCATGGCTGGACCCCCAAATAATATTCCTTTACGTGCTAAGGGGTATCTAGAGAGTGGGATAGGTTTAATAACTACCCTAACCCTAACGCTTACCCTAACCCTAACCCCTACCCTAACCCTAACGCGTACCCTAATCCTAACCCGTACCCTAAACCGAGCCCTAACCCTAACACTAACCCTAACCCTAACCCTAGCCCATACCCTACGCCGTACCCGAACCCCTCCCCGAACCCGTACCCTAAGCCGTACCCTAACCCTAACCCTAACCCTAACCCTAACCCTAAGCTACCCTTGACTGCTTCTGCCTCCAATAGATTTCCTAAGCACTAGTGTTTTAAGGAACAGGTTAAAAAGAGAATCCTAATGTGATTTCTTGAGAATGGGTGTGTTCCATATCTTATCCTATTGTCTAAACTCTTCTCCATGGCTGGACTCCCAAATAATATTCCTTTACGTGCTAAGGGGTATCTAGAGAGTGGGATAGGTTTAATAACTACCCTAACCCTAACGCGTACCCTAACCCTAACGCGTACCCTAATCCTAACCCGTACCCTAAACCGAGCCCTAACCCTAACACTAACCCTAACCCTAACCCTAGCCCATACCCTACGCCGTACCCGAACCCCTCCCCGAACCCGTACTCTAAGCCGTACCCTAACCCTAACCCTAACCCTAACCCTAACCCTAACCCTACCCTAAGCTACCCTTGACTGCTTCTGCCTCCAATAGATTTCCTAAGCACTAGTGTTTTAAGGAACAGGTTAAAAAGAGAATCCTAATGTGATTTCTTGAGAATGGGTGTGTTCCTTATCTTCTCCTAGTGTCTAAACTCTTCTCCATGGCTGGACCCCCAAATAATATTCCTTTACGTGCTAAGGGGTATCTAGAGAGTGGGATAGGTTTAATAACTACCCTAACCCTAACGCGTACCCTAACCCTAACCCCTACCCTAACCCTAACGCGTACCCTAATCCTAACCCGTACCCTAAACGGAGCCCTAACCCTAACACTAACCCTAACCCTAACCCTAAGCTACCCTTGACTGCTTCTGCCTCCAATAGATTTCCTAAGCACTAGTGTTTTAAGGAACAGTTTAAAAAGAGAATCCTAATGTGATTTCTTGAGAATGGGTGTGTTCCTTATTTTATCCTAGTGTCTAAACTCTTCTGGATGGCTGGACCCCCAAATAATATTCCTTTACGTGCTAAGGGGTATCTAGAGAGTGGGATAGGTTTAATAACTACCCTAACCCTAACGCGTACCCTAACCCTAACCCCTACCCTAACCCTAACGCGTACCCTAATCCTAACCCGTACCGTAAACCGAGCCCTAACCCTAACACTAACCCTAACCCTAAGCTACCCTTGACTGCTTCTGCCTCCAATAGATTTCCTAAGCACTAGTGTTTTAAGGAACAGGTTAAAAAGAGAATCCTAATGTGATTTCTTGAGAATGGGTGTGTTCCTTATTTTATCCTAGTGTCTAAACTCTTCTGGATGGCTGGACCCCCAAATAATATTCCTTTACGTGCTAAGGGGTATCTAGAGAGTGGGATAGGTTTAATAACTACCCTAACCCTAACGCGTACCCTAACCCTAATCCCTACCCTAACACTAATGCGTACCCTAATCCTAAACCGTACCCTAAACCGAGACCTAACCCTAACACTAACCCTAACCCTAACCCTAGCCCATACCCTACGCCGTACCCGAACCCCTCCCCGAACCCGTACCCTAAGCCATACCCTAACCCTAACCCTAACCCTAACCCTAACCCTAAGCTACCCTTGACTGCTTCTGCCTCCAATAGATTTCCTAAGCACTAGTGTTTTAAGGAACAGGTTAAAAAGAGAATCCTAATGTGATTTCTTGAGAATGGGTGTGTTCCTTATCTTCTCCTAGTGTCTAAACTCTTCTACATGGCTGGAACCCCAAATAATATTCCTTTACGTGCTAAGGGGTATCTAGAGAGTGGGATAGGTTTAATAACTACCCTAACCCTAACGCGTACCCTAACCCTAACCCCTACCCTAACCCTAACGCGTACCCTAATCCTAACCCGTACCCTAAACCGAGCCCTAACCCTAACACTAACCCTAACCCTAGCCCATACCCTACGCCGTACCCGAACCCCTCCCCGAACCCGTACCCTAAGCCGTACCCTAACCCTAACCCTAACCCTAACCCTAACCCTAAGCTACCCTTGACTGCTTCTGCCTCCAATAGATTTCCTAAGCACTAGTGTTTTAAGGAACAGGTTAAAAAGAGAATCCTAATGTGATTTCTTGAGAATGGGTGTGTTCCTTATCTTATCCTAGTGTCTAAACTCTTCTGGATGGCTGGACCCCCAAATAATATTCCTTTACGTGCTAAGGGGTATCTAGAGAGTGGGATAGGTTTAATAACTACCCTAACCCTAACGCGTACCCTAACCCTAACCCCTACCCTAACCCTAACGCGTACCCTAATCCTAACCCGTACCCTAAACCGAGCCCTAACCCTAACACTAACCCTAACCCTAACCCTAGCCCATACCCTACGCCGTACCCGAACCCCTCCCCGAACCCGTACCCTAAGCCGTACCCTAACCCTAACCCTAACCCTAACCCTAACCCTAAGCTACCCTTGACTGCTTCTGCCTCCAATAGATTTCCTAAGCACTAGTGATTTAAGGAACAGGTTAAAAAGAGAATCCTAATGTGATTTCTTGAGAATGGGTGTGTTCCTAATCTTATCCTAGTGTCTAAACTCTTCTCCATGGCTGGACCCCCAAATAATATTCCTTTACGTGCTAAGGGGTATCTAGAGAGTGGGATAGGTTTAATAACTACCCTAACCCTAACGCATACCGTAACCCTAACGCGTACCCTAATCCTAACCCGTACCCTAAACCGAGCCCTAACCCTAACACTAACCCTAACCCTAACCCTAGCCCATACCCTACGCCGTACCCGAACCCCTCCCCGAACCCGTACTCTAAGCCGTACCCTAACCCTAACCCTAACCCTAACCCTAACCCTAACCCTACCCTAAGCTACCCTTGACTGCTTCTGCCTCCAATAGATTTCCTAAGCACTAGTGTTTTAAGGAACAGGTTAAAAAGAGAATCCTAATGTGATTTCTTGAGAATGGGTGTGTTCCTTATCTTATCCTAGTGTTTAAACTCTTCTCCATGGCTGGACCCCCAAATAATATTCCTTTACGTGCTAAGGGGTATCTAGAGAGTGGGATAGGTTTAATAACTACCCTAACCCTAACGCGTACCCTAACCCTAACCCCTACCCTAACCCTAACGCGTACCCTAATCCTAACCCGTACCCTAAACCGAGCCCTAACCCTAACACTAACCCTAACCCTAACCCTAGCCCATACCCTACGCCGTACCCGAACCCCTCCCCGAACCCGTACCCTAAGCCGTACCCTAACCCTAACCCTAACCCTAACCCTAAGCTACCCTTGACTGCTTCTGCCTCCAATAGATTTCCTAAGCACTAGTGATTTAAGGAACAGGTTAAAAAGAGAATCCTAATGTAATTTCTTGAGAATGGGTGTGTTCCTTATCTTATCCTAGTGTCTAAACTCTTCTGGATGGCTGGATCCCCAAATAATATTCCTTTACGTGCTAAGGGGTATCTAGAGAGTGGGATAGGTTTAATAACTACCCTAACCCTAACGCGTACCGTAACCCTAACCCCTACCCTAACCCTAACGCGTACCCTAATCCTAACCCGTACCCTAAACCGAGACCTAACCCTAACACTAACCCTAACCCTAACCCTAGCCCATACCCTACGCCGTACCCGAACCCCTCCCCGAACCCGTACTCTAAGCCGTACCCTAACCCTAACCCTAACCCTAACCCTAACCCTAACCCTACCCTAAGCTACCCTTGACTGCTTCTGCCTCCAATAGATTTCCTAAGCACTAGTGTTTTAAGGAACAGGTTAAAAAGAGAATCCTAATGTGATTTCTTGAGAATGGGTGTGTTCCTTATCTTCTCCTAGTGTCTAAACTCTTCTCCATGGCTGGACCCCCAAATAATATTCCTTTACGTGCTAAGGGGTATCTAGAGAGTGGGATAGGTTTAATAACTACCCTAACCCTAACGCGTACCCTAAACCTAACCCCTACCCTAACCCTAACGCGTACCCTAATCCTAACCCGTACCCTAAACGGAGCCCTAACCCTAACACTAACCCTAACCCTAACCCTAAGCTACCCTTGACTGCTTCTGCCTCCAATAGATTTCCTAAGCACTAGTGTTTTAAGGAACAGTTTAAAAAGAGAATCCTAATGTGATTTCTTGAGAATGGGTGTGTTCCTTATTTTATCCTAGTGTCTAAACTCTTCTGGATGGCTGGACCCCCAAATAATATTCCTTTACGTGCTAAGGGGTATCTAGAGAGTGGGATAGGTTTAATAACTACCCTAACCCTAACGCGTACCCTAACCCTAACCCCTACCCTAACCCTAACGCGTACCCTAATCCTAACCCGTACCCTAAACCGAGCCCTAACCCTAACACTAACCCTAACCCTAAGCTACCCTTGACTGCTTCTGCCTCCAATAGATTTCCTAAGCACTAGTGTTTTAAGGAACAGGTTAAAAAGAGAATCCTAATGTGATTTCTTGAGAATGGGTGTGTTCCTTATTTTATCCTAGTGTCTAAACTCTTCTGGATGGCTGGACCCCCAAATAATATTCCTTTACGTGCTAAGGGGTATCTAGAGAGTGGGATAGGTTTAATAACTACCCTAACCCTAACGCGTACCCTAACCCTAATCCCTACCCTAACACTAATGCGTACCCTAATCCTAAACCGTACCCTAAACCGAGACCTAACCCTAACACTAACCCTAACCCTAACCCTAGCCCATACCCTACGCCGTACCCAAACCCCTCCCCGAACCCGTACCCTAAGCCATACCCTAACCCTAACCCTAACCCTAACCCTAACCCTAAGCTACCCTTGACTGCTTCTGCCTCCAATAGATTTCCTAAGCACTAGTGTTTTAAGGAACAGGTTAAAAAGAGAATCCTAATGTGATTTCTTGAGAATGGGTGTGTTCCTTATCTTCTCCTAGTGTCTAAACTCTTCTACATGGCTGGAACCCCAAATAATATTCCTTTACGTGCTAAGGGGTATCTAGAGAGTGGGATAGGTTTAATAACTACCCTAACCCTAACGCGTACCCTAACCCTAACCCCTACCCTAACCCTAACGCGTACCCTAATCCTAACCCGTACCCTAAACCGAGCCCTAACCCTAACACTAACCCTAACCCTAGCCCATACCCTACGCCGTACCCGAACCCCTCCCCGAACCCGTACCCTAAGCCGTACCCTAACCCTAACCCTAACCCTAACCCTAACCCTAAGCTACCCTTGACTGCTTCTGCCTCCAATAGATTTCCTAAGCACTAGTGTTTTAAGGAACAGGTTAAAAAGAGAATCCTAATGTGATTTCTTGAGAATGGGTGTGTTCCTTATCTTATCCTAGTGTCTAAACTCTTCTGGATGGCTGGACCCCCAAATAATATTCCTTTACGTGCTAAGGGGTATCTAGAGAGTGGGATAGGTTTAATAACTACCCTAACCCTAACGCGTACCCTAACCCTAACCCCTACCCTAACCCTAACGCGTACCCTAATCCTAACCCGTACCCTAAACCGAGCCCTAACCCTAACACTAACCCTAACCCTAACCCTAGCCCATACCCTACGCCGTACCCGAACCCCTCCCCGAACCCGTACCCTAAGCCGTACCCTAACCCTAACCCTAACCCTAACCCTAACCCTAAGCTACCCTTGACTGCTTCTGCCTCCAATAGATTTCCTAAGCACTAGTGATTTAAGGAACAGGTTAAAAAGAGAATCCTAATGTGATTTCTTGAGAATGGGTGTGTTCCTAATCTTATCCTAGTGTCTAAACTCTTCTCCATGGCTGGACCCCCAAATAATATTCCTTTACGTGCTAAGGGGTATCTAGAGAGTGGGATAGGTTTAATAACTACCCTAACCCTAACGCGTACCGTAACCCTAACGCGTACCCTAATCCTAACCCGTACCCTAAACCGAGCCCTAACCCTAACACTAACCCTAACCCTAACCCTAGCCCATACCCTACGCCGTACCCGAACCCCTCCCCGAACCCGTACTCTAAGCCGTACCCTAACCCTAACCCTAACCCTAACCCTAACCCTAACCCTACCCTAAGCTACCCTTGACTGCTTCTGCCTCCAATAGATTTCCTAAGCACTAGTGTTTTAAGGAACAGGTTAAAAAGAGAATCCTAATGTGATTTCTTGAGAATGGGTGTGTTCCTTATCTTATCCTAGTGTTTAAACTCTTCTCCATAGCTGGACCCCCAAATAATATTCCTTTACGTGCTAAGGGGTATCTAGAGAGTGGGATAGGTTTAATAACTACCCTAACCCTAACGCGTACCCTAACCCTAACCCCTACCCTAACCCTAACGCGTACCCTAATCCTAACCCATACCCTAAACCGAGCCCTAACCCTAACACTAACCCTAACCCTAACCCTAGCCCATACCCTACGCCGTACCCGAACCCCTCCCCGAACCCGTACCCTAAGCCGTACCCTAGCCCTAACCCTAACCCTAACCCTAAGCTACCCTTGACTGCTTCTGCCTCCAATAGATTTCCTAAGCACTAGTGATTTAAGGAACAGGTTAAAAAGAGAATCCTAATGTAATTTCTTGAGAATGGGTGTGTTCCTTATCTTATCCTAGTGTCTAAACTCTTCTGGATGGCTGGATCCCCAAATAATATTCCTTTACGTGCTAAGGGGTATCTAGAGAGTGGGATAGGTTTAATAACTACCCTAACCCTAACGCGTACCGTAACCCTAACCCCTACCCTAACCCTAACGCGTACCCTAATCCTAACCCGTACCCTAAACCGAGCCCTAACCCTAACACTAACCCTAACCCTAACACTAGCCCATACCCTACGCCGTACCCGAACCCCTCCCCAAACCCATACCCTAAGCCGTACCCTAACCCTAACCCTAACCCTAAACTACCCTTGAGTGCTTCTGCCTCCAATAGATTTCCTAAGCACTAGTGTTTTAAGGAACAGGTTAAAAAGAGAATCCTAATATGATTTCTTGAGAATGGGTGTGTTCCTTATGTTATCCTAGTGTCTAAACTCTTCTGGATGGCTGGACCCCCAAATAATATTCCTTTACGTGCTAAGGGGTATCTAGAGAGTGGGATAGGTTTAATAACTACCCTAACCCTAACGCGTACCCTAACCCTAACCCCTACCCTAACCCTAACGCGTACCCTAATCCTAACCCGTACCCTAAACCGAGCCCTAACCCTAACACTAACCCTAACCCTAACCCTAGCCCATACCCTACGCCGTACCCGAACCCCTCCCCGAACCCGTACCCTAAGCCGTACCCTAACCCTAACCCTAACCCTAAGCTACCCTTGACTGCTTCTGCCTCCAATAGATTTCCTAAGCACTAGTGTTTTAAGGAACAGGTTAAAAAGAGAATCCTAATGTGATTTCTTGAGAATGGGTGTGTTCCTTATCTTCTCCTAGTGTCTAAACTCTTCTCCATGGCTGGACCCCCAAATAATATTCCTTTACGTGCTAAGGGGTATCTAGAGAGTGGGATAGGTTTAATAACTACCCTAACCCTAACGCGTACCCTAACCCTAACCCCTACCCTAACCCTAACGCGTACCGTAATCCTAACCCGTACCCTAAACGGAGCCCTAACCCTAACACTAACCCTAACCCTAACCCTAAGCTAGCCTTGACTGCTTCTGCCTCCAATAGATTTCCTAAGCACTAGTGTTTTAAGGAACAGTTTAAAAAGAGAATCCTAATGTGATTTCTTGAGAATGGGTGTGTTCCTTATTTTATCCTAGTGTCTAAACTCTTCTGGATGGCTGGACCCCCAAATAATATTCCTTTACGTGCTAAGGGGTATCTAGAGAGTGGGATAGGTTTAATAACTACCCTAACCCTAACGCGTACCCTAACCCTAACCCCTACCCTAACCCTAACGCGTACCCTAATCCTAACCCGTACCCTAAACCGAGCCCTAACCCTAACACTAACCCTAACCCTAGCCCATACCCTACGCCGTACCCGAACCCCTCCCCGAACCCGTACCCTAAGCCGTACCCTAACCCTAACCCTAACCCTAACCCTAACCCTAAGCTACCCTTGACTGCTTCTGCCTCCAATAGATTTCCTAAGCACTAGTGTTTTAAGGAACAGGTTAAAAAGAGAATCCTAATGTGATTTCTTGAGAATGGGTGTGTTCCTTATCTTATCCTAGTGTCTAAACTCTTCTGGATGGCTGGACCCCCAAATAATATTCCTTTACGTGCTAAGGGGTATCTAGAGAGTGGGATAGGTTTAATAACTACCCTAACCCTAACGCGTACCCTAACCCTAACCCCTACCCTAACCCTAACGCGTACCCTAATCCTAACCCGTACCCTAAACCGAGCCCTAACCCTAACACTAACCCTAACCCTAACCCTAGCCCATACCCTACGCCGTACCCGAACCCCTCCCCGAACCCGTACCCTAAGCCGTACCCTAACCCTAACCCTAACCCTAACCCTAACCCTAAGCTACCCTTGACTGCTTCTGCCTCCAATAGATTTCCTAAGCACTAGTGATTTAAGGAACAGGTTAAAAAGAGAATCCTAATGTGATTTCTTGAGAATGGGTGTGTTCCTTATCTTATCCTAGTGTCTAAACTCTTCTCCATGGCTGGACCCCCAAATAATATTCCTTTACGTGCTAAGGGGTATCTAGAGAGTGGGATAGGTTTAATAACTACCCTAACCCTAACGCGTACCCTAACCCTAACGCGTACCCTAATCCTAACCCGTACCCTAAACCGAGCCCTAACCCTAACACTAACCCTAACCCTAACCCTAGCCCATACCCTACGCCGTACCCGAACCCCTCCCCGAACCCGTACTCTAAGCCGTACCCTAACCCTAACCCTAACCCTAACCCTAACCCTAACCCTACCCTAAGCTACCCTTGACTGCTTCTGCCTCCAATAGATTTCCTAAGCACTAGTGTTTTAAGGAACAGGTTAAAAAGAGAATCCTAATGTGATTTCTTGAGAATGGGTGTGTTCCTTATCTTATCCTAGTGTTTAAACTCTTCTCCATGGCTGGACCCCCAAATAATATTCCTTTACGTGCTAAGGGGTATCTAGAGAGTGGGATAGGTTTAATAACTACCCTAACCCTAACGCGTACCCTAACCCTAACCCCTACCCTAACCCTAACGCGTACCCTAATCCTAACCCGTTCCCTAAACCGAGCCCTAACCCTAACACTAACCCTAACCCTAACCCTAGCCCATACCCTACGCCGTACCCGAACCCCTCCCCGAACCCGTACCCTAAGCCGTACCCTAACCCTAACCCTAACCCTAACCCTAAGCTACCCTTGACTGCTTCTGCCTCCAATAGATTTCCTAAGCACTAGTGATTTAAGGAACAGGTTAAAAAGAGAATCCTAATGTAATTTCTTGAGAATGGGTGTGTTCCTTATCTTATCCTAGTGTCTAAACTCTTCTGGATGGCTGGATCCCCAAATAATATTCCTTTACGTGCTAAGGGGTATCTAGAGAGTGGGATAGGTTTAATAACTACCCTAACCCTAACGCGTACCGTAACCCTAACCCCTACCCTAACCCTAACGCGTACCCTAATCCTAACCCGTACCCTAAACCGAGCCCTAACCCTAACACTAACCCTAAACCTAACCCTAGCCCATACCCTACGCCGTACCCGAACCCCTCCCCAAACCCATACCCTAAGCCGTACCCTAACCCTAACCCTAACCCTAAGCTACCCTTGAGTGCTTCTGCCTCCAATAGATTTCCTAAGCACTAGTGTTTTAAGGAACAGGTTAAAAAGAGAATCCTAATATGATTTCTTGAGAATGGGTGTGTTCCTTATGTTATCCTAGTGTCTAAACTCTTCTGGATGCCTGGACCCCCAAATAATATTCCTTTACGTGCTAAGGGGTATCTAGAGAGTGGGATAGGTTTAATAACTACCCTAACCCTAACGCGTACCCTAACCCTAACCCCTACCCTAACCCTAACGCGTACCCTAATCCTAACCCGTACCCTAAACCGAGCCCTAACCCTAACACTAACCCTAACCCTAACCCTAGCCCATACCCTACGCCGTACCCGAACCCCTCCCCGAACCCGTACCCTAAGCCGTACCCTAACCCTAACCCTAACCCTAAGCTACCCTTGACTGCTTCTGCCTCCAATAGATTTCCTAAGCACTAGTGTTTTAAGGAACAGGTTAAAAAGAGAATCCTAATGTGATTTCTTGAGAATGGGTGTGTTCCTTATCTTATCCTAGTGTCTAAACTCTTCTCCATGGCTGGACCCCCAAATAATATTCCTTTACGTGCTAAGGGGTATCTAGAGAGTGGGATAGGTTTAATAACTACCCTAACCCTAACGCGTACCCTAACCCTAACCCCTACCCTAACCCTAACGCGTACCCTAATCCTAACCCGTACCCTAAACGGAGCCCTAACCCTAACACTAACCCTAACCCTAACCCTAAGCTACCCTTGACTGCTTCTGCCTCCAATAGATTTCCTAAGCACTAGTGTTTTAAGGAACAGTTTAAAAAGAGAATCCTAATGTGATTTCTTGAGAATGGGTGTGTTCCTTATTTTATCCTAGTGTCTAAACTCTTCTGGATGGCTGGACCCCCAGATAATATTCCTTTACGTGCTAAGGGGTATCTAGAGAGTGGGATAGGTTTAATAACTACCCTAACCCTAACGCGTACCCTAACCCTAACCCCTACCCTAACCCTAACGCGTACCCTAATCCTAACCCGTACCCTAAACCGAGCCCTAACCCTAACACTAACCCTAACCCTAAGCTACCCTTGACTGCTTCTGCCTCCAATAGATTTCCTAAGCACTAGTGTTTTAAGGAACAGGTTAAAAAGAGAATCCTAATGTGATTTCTTGAGAATGGGTGTGTTCCTTATTTTATCCTAGTGTCTAAACTCTTCTGGATGGCTGGACCCCCAAATAATATTCCTTTACGTGCTAAGGGGTATCTAGAGAGTGGGATAGGTTTAATAACTACCCTAACCCTAACGCGTACCCTAACCCTAATCCCTACCCTAACACTAATGCGTACCCTAATCCTAAACCGTACCCTAAACCGAGACCTAACCCTAACACTAACCCTAACCCTAACCCTAGCCCATACCCTACGCCGTACCCGAACCCCTCCCCGAACCCGTACCCTAAGCCGTACCCTAACCCTAACCCTAACCCTAACCCTAACCCTAAGCTACCCATGACTGCTTCTGCCTCCAATAGATTTCCTAAGCACTAGTGTTTTAAGGAACAGGTTAAAAAGAGAATCCTAATGTGATTTCTTGAGAATGGGTGTGTTCCTTATCTTCTCCTAGTGTCTAAACTCTTCTCCATGGCTGGAACCCCAAATAATATTCCTTTACGTGCTAAGGGGTATCTAGAGAGTGGGATAGGTTTAATAACTACCCTAACCCTAACGCGTACCCTAACCCTAACCCCTACCCTAACCCTAACGCGTACCGTAATCCTAACCCGTATCCTAAACGGAGCCCTAACCCTAACACTAACCCTAACCCTAACCCTAAGCTAGCCTTGACTGCTTCTGCCTCCAATAGATTTCCTAAGCACTAGTGTTTTAAGGAACAGTTTAAAAAGAGAATCCTAATGTGATTTCTTGAGAATGGGTGTGTTCCTTATTTTATCCTAGTGTCTAAACTCTTCTGGATGGCTGGACCCCCAAATAATATTCCTTTACGTGCTAAGGGGTATCTAGAGAGTGGGATAGGTTTAATAACTACCCTAACCCTAACGCGTACCCTAACCCTAACCCCTACCCTAACCCTAACGCGTACCCTAATCCTAACCCGTACCCTAAACCGAGCCCTAACCCTAACACTAACCCTAACCCTAGCCCATACCCTACGCCGTACCCGAACCCCTCCCCGAACCCGTACCCTAAGCCGTACCCTAACCCTAACCCTAACCCTAACCCTAACCCTAAGCTACCCTTGACTGCTTCTGCCTCCAATAGATTTCCTAAGCACTAGTGTTTTAAGGAACAGGTTAAAAAGAGAATCCTAATGTGATTTCTTGAGAATGGGTGTGTTCCTTATCTTATCCTAGTGTCTAAACTCTTCTGGATGGCTGGACCCCCAAATAATATTCCTTTACGTGCTAAGGGGTATCTAGAGAGTGGGATAGGTTTAATAACTACCCTAACCCTAACGCGTACCCTAACCCTAACCCCTACCCTAACCCTAACGCGTACCCTAATCCTAACCCGTACCCTAAACCGAGCCCTAACCCTAACACTAACCCTAACCCTAACCCTAGCCCATACCCTACGCCGTACCCGAACCCCTCCCCGAACCCGTACCCTAAGCCGTACCCTAACCCTAACCCTAACCCTAACCCTAACCCTAAGCTACCCTTGACTGCTTCTGCCTCCAATAGATTTCCTAAGCACTAGTGATTTAAGGAACAGGTTAAAAAGAGAATCCTAATGTGATTTCTTGAGAATGGGTGTGTTCCTTATCTTATCCGAGTGTCTAAACTCTTCTCCATGGCTGGACCCCCAAATAATATTCCTTTACGTGCTAAGGGGTATCTAGAGAGTGGGATAGGTTTAATAACTACCCTAACCCTAACGCGTACCCTAACCCTAACGCGTACCCTAATCCTAACCCGTACCCTAAACCGAGCCCTAACCCTAACACTAACCCTAACCCTAACCCTAGCCCATACCCTACGCCGTACCCGAACCCCTCCCCGAACCCGTACTCTAAGCCGTACCCTAACCCTAACCCTAACCCTAACCCTAACCCTAACCCTACCCTAAGCTACCCTTGACTGCTTCTGCCTCCAATAGATTTCCTAAGCACTAGTGTTTTAAGGAACAGGTTAAAAAGAGAATCCTAATGTGATTTCTTGAGAATGGGTGTGTTCCTTATCTTATCCTAGTGTTTAAACTCTTCTCCATGGCTGGACCCCCAAATAATATTCCTTTACGTGCTAAGGGGTATCTAGAGAGTGGGATAGGTTTAATAACTACCCTAACCCTAACGCGTACCCTAACCCTAACCCCTACCCTAACCCTAACGCGTACCCTAATCCTAACCCGTTCCCTAAACCGAGCCCTAACCCTAACACTAACCCTAACCCTAACCCTAGCCCATACCCTACGCCGTACCCGAACCCCTCCCCGAACCCGTACCCTAAGCCGTACCCTAACCCTAACCCTAACCCTAAGCTACCCTTGACTGCTTCTGCCTCCAATAGATTTCCTAAGCACTAGTGTTTTAAGGAACAGGTTAAAAAGAGAATCCTAATGTGATTTCTTCAGAATGGGTGTGTTCCTTATCTTCTCCTAGTGTCTAAACTCTTCTCCATGGCTGGACCCCCAAATAATATTCCTTTACGTGCTAAGGGGTATCTAGAGAGTGGGATAGGTTTAATAACTACCCTAACCCTAACGCGTACCCTAACCCTAACCCCTACCCTAACCCTAACGCGTACCCTAATCCTAACCCGTACCCTAAACGGAGCCCTAACCCTAACACTAACCCTAACCCTAACCCTAAGCTACCCTTGACTGCTTCTGCCTCCAATAGATTTCCTAAGCACTAGTGTTTTAAGGAACAGTTTAAAAAGAGAATCCTAATGTGATTTCTTGAGAATGGGTGTGTTCCTTATTTTATCCTAGTGTCTAAACTCTTCTGGATGGCTGGACCCCCAAATAATATTCCTTTACGTGCTAAGGGGTATCTAGAGAGTGGGATAGGTTTAATAACTACCCTAACCCTAACGCGTACCCTAACCCTAACCCCTACCCTAACCCTAACGCGTACCCTAATCCTAACCCGTACCCTAAACCGAGCCCTAACCCTAACACTAACCCTAACCCTAAGCTACCCTTGACTGCTTCTGCCTCCAATAGATTTCCTAAGCACTAGTGTTTTAAGGAACAGGTTAAAAAGAGAATCCTAATGTGATTTCTTGAGAATGGGTGTGTTCCTTATTTTATCCTAGTGTCTAAACTCTTCTGGATGGCTGGACCCCCAAATAATATTCCTTTACGTGCTAAGGGGTATCTAGAGAGTGGGATAGGTTTAATAACTACCCTAACCCTAACGCGTACCCTAACCCTAATCCCTACCCTAACACTAATGCGTACCATAATCCTAAACCGTACCCTAAACCGAGACCTAACCCTAACACTAACCCTAACCCTAACCCTAGCCCATACCCTACGCCGTACCCGAACCCCTCCCCGAACCCGTACCCTAAGCCGTACCCTAACCCTAACCCTAACCCTAACCCTAACCCTAAGCTACCCTTGACTGCTTCTGCCTCCAATAGATTTCCTAAGCACTAGTGTTTTAAGGAACAGGTTAAAAAGAGAATCCTAATGTGATTTCTTGAGAATGGGTGTGTTCCTTATCTTCTCCTAGTGTCTAAACTCTTCTCCATGGCTGGAACCCCAAATAATATTCCTTTACGTGCTAAGGGGTATCTAGAGAGTGGGATAGGTTTAATAACTACCCTAACCCTAACGCGTACCCTAACCCTAACCCCTACCCTAACCCTAACGCGTACCCTAATCCTAACCCGTACCCTAAACCGAGCCCTAACCCTAACACTAACCCTAACCCTAACCCTGGCCCATACCCTACGCCGTAACCGAACCCTTCCCCGAACCCGTACCCTAAGCCGTACCCTAACCCTAACCCTAACCCTAACCCTAAGCTACCCTTGACTGCTTCTGCCTCCAATAGATTTCCTAAGCACTAGTGTTTTAAGGAACAGGTTAAAAAGAGAATCCTAATGTGATTTCTTGAGAATGGGTGTGTTCCTTATCTTATCCTAGTGTCTAAACTCTTCTCCATGGCTGGACCCCCAAATAATATTCCTTTACGTGCTAAGGGGTATCTAGAGAGTGGGATAGGTTTAATAACTACCCTAACCCTAACGCTTACCCTAACCCTAACCCCTACCCTAACCCTAATGCGTACCCTAATCCTAACCCGTACCCTAAACCGAGCCCTAACCCTAACACTAACCCTAACCCTAACCCTAGCCCATACCCTAGGCCGTACACGAACCCCTCCTCGAACCCGTACCCTAAGCCGTACCCTAACCCTAACCCTAACCCTAACCCTAACCCTAAGCTACCCTTGACTGCTTCTGCCTCCAATAGATTTCCTAAGCACTAGTGTTTTAAGGAACAGGTTAAAAAGAGAATCCTAATGTGATTTCTTGAGAATGGGTGTGTTCCATATCTTATCCTATTGTCTAAACTCTTCTCCATGGCTGGACTCCCAAATAATATTCCTTTACGTGCTAAGGGGTATCTAGAGAGTGGGATAGGTTTAATAACTACCCTAACCCTAACGCGTACCCTAACCCTAACGCGTACCCTAATCCTAACCCGTACCCTAAACCGAGCCCTAACCCTAACACTAACCCTAACCCTAACCCTAGCCCATACCCTACGCCGTACCCGAACCCCTCCCCGAACCCGTACTCTAAGCCGTACCCTAACCCTAACCCTAACCCTAACCCTAACCCTAACCCTACCCTAAGCTACCCTTGACTGCTTCTGCCTCCAATAGATTTCCTAAGCACTAGTGTTTTAAGGAACAGGTTAAAAAGAGAATCCTAATGTGATTTCTTGAGAATGGGTGTGTTCCTTATCTTCTCCTAGTGTCTAAACTCTTCTCCATGGCTGGACCCCCAAATAATATTCCTTTACGTGCTAAGGGGTATCTAGAGAGTGGGATAGGTTTAATAACTACCCTAACCCTAACGCGTACCCTAACCCTAACCCCTACCCTAACCCTAACGCGTACCCTAATCCTAACCCGTACCCTAAACGGAGCCCTAACCCTAACACTAACCCTAACCCTAACCCTAAGCTACCCTTGACTGCTTCTGCCTCCAATAGATTTCCTAAGCACTAGTGTTTTAAGGAACAGTTTAAAAAGAGAATCCTAATGTGATTTCTTGAGAATGGGTGTGTTCCTTATTTTATCCTAGTGTCTAAACTCTTCTGGATGGCTGGACCCCCAAATAATATTCCTTTACGTGCTAAGGGGTATCTAGAGAGTGGGATAGGTTTAATAACTACCCTAACCCTAACGCGTACCCTAACCCTAACCCCTACCCTAACCCTAACGCGTACCCTAATCCTAACCCGTACCCTAAACCGAGCCCTAACCCTAACACTAACCCTAACCCTAAGCTACCCTTGACTGCTTCTGCCTCCAATAGATTTCCTAAGCACTAGTGTTTTAAGGAACAGGTTAAAAAGAGAATCCTAATGTGATTTCTTGAGAATGGGTGTGTTCCTTATTTTATCCTAGTGTCTAAACTCTTCTGGATGGCTGGACCCCCAAATAATATTCCTTTACGTGCTAAGGGGTATCTAGAGAGTGGGATAGGTTTAATAACTACCCTAACCCTAACGCGTACCCTAACCCTAATCCCTACCCTAACACTAATGCGTACCCTAATCCTAAACCGTACCCTAAACCGAGACCTAACCCTAACACTAACCCTAACCCTAACCCTAGCCCATACCCTACGCCGTACCCGAACCCCTCCCCGAACCCGTACCCTAAGCCATACCCTAACCCTAACCCTAACCCTAACCCTAACCCTAAGCTACCCTTGACTGCTTCTGCCTCCAATAGATTTCCTAAGCACTAGTGTTTTAAGGAACAGGTTAAAAAGAGAATCCTAATGTGATTTCTTGAGAATGGGTGTGTTCCTTATCTTCTCCTAGTGTCTAAACTCTTCTCCATGGCTGGAACCCCAAATAATATTCCTTTACGTGCTAAGGGGTATCTAGAGAGTGGGATAGGTTTAATAACTACCCTAACCCTAACGCGTACCCTAACCCTAACCCCTACCCTAACCCTAACGCGTACCCTAATCCTAACCCGTACCCTAAACCGAGCCCTAACCCTAACACTAACCCTAACCCTAACCCTAGCCCATACCCTACGCCGTAACCGAAACCTTCCCCGAACCCGTACCCTAAGCCGTACCCTAACCCTAACCCTAACCCTAACCCTAAGCTACCCTTGACTGCTTCTGCCTCCAATAGATTTCCTAAGCACTAGTGTTTTAAGGAACAGGTTAAAAAGAGAATCCTAATGTGATTTCTTGAGAATGGGTGTGTTCCTTATCTTATCCTAGTGTCTAAACTCTTCTCCATGGCTGGACCCCCAAATAATATTCCTTTACGTGCTAAGGGGTATCTAGAGAGTGGGATAGGTTTAATAACTACCCTAACCCTAACGCTTACCCTAACCCTAACCCCTACCCTAACCCTAACGCGTACCCTAATCCTAACCCGTACCCTAAACCGAGCCCTAACCCTAACACTAACCCTAACCCTAACCCTAGCCCATACCCTACGCCGTACCCGAACCCCTCCCCGAACCCGTACCCTAAGCCGTACCCTAACCCTAACCCTAACCCTAACCCTAACCCTAAGCTACCCTTGACTGCTTCTGCCTCCAATAGATTTCCTAAGCACTAGTGTTTTAAGGAACAGGTTAAAAAGAGAATCCTAATGTGATTTCTTGAGAATGGGTGTGTTCCATATCTTATCCTATTGTCTAAACTCTTCTCCATGGCTGGACTCCCAAATAATATTCCTTTACGTGCTAAGGGGTATCTAGAGAGTGGGATAGGTTTAATAACTACCCTAACCCTAACGCGTACCCTAACCCTAACGCGTACCCTAATCCTAACCCGTACCCTAAACCGAGCCCTAACCCTAACACTAACCCTAACCCTAACCCTAGCCCATACCCTACGCCGTACCCGAACCCCTCCCCGAACCCGTACTCTAAGCCGTACCCTAACCCTAACCCTAACCCTAACCCTAACCCTAACCCTACCCTAAGCTACCCTTGACTGCTTCTGCCTCCAATAGATTTCCTAAGCACTAGTGTTTTAAGGAACAGGTTAAAAAGAGAATCCTAATGTGATTTCTTGAGAATGGGTGTGTTCCTTATCTTATCCTAGTGTCTAAACTCTTCTCCATGGCTGGACCCCCAAATAATATTCCTTTACGTGCTAAGGGGTATCTAGAGAGTGGGATAGGTTTAATAACTACCCTAACCCTAACGCGTACCCTAACCCTAACCCCTACCCTAACCCTAACGCGTACCCTAATCCTAACCCGTACCCTAAACCGAGTCCTAACCCTAACACTAACCCTAACCCTAACCCTAGCCCATACCCTACGCCGTACCCGAACCCCTCCCCGAACCCGTACCCTAAGCCGTACCCTAACCCTAACCCTAACCCTAAGCTACCCTTGACTGCTTCTGCCTCCAATAGATTTCCTAAGCACTAGTGTTTTAAGGAACAGGTTAAAAAGAGAATCCTAATGTGATTTCTTGAGAATGGGTGTGTTCCTTATCTTATCCTAGTGTCTAAACTCTTCTGGATGGCTGGATCCCCAAATAATATTCCTTTACGTGCTAAGGGGTATCTAGAGAGTGGGATAGGTTTAATAACTACCCTAACCCTAAGGCGTACCGTAACCCTAACCCCTACCCTAACCCTAACGCGTACCCTAATCCTAACCCGTACCCTAAACCGAGCCCTAACCCTAACACTAACCCTAACCCTAACCCTAGCCCATACCCTACGCCGTACCCGAACCCCTCCCCAAACCCATACCCTAAGCCGTACCCTAACCCTAACCCTAACCCTAAGCTACCCTTGAGTGCTTCTGCCTCCAATAGATTTCCTAAGCACTAGTGTTTTAAGGAACAGGTTAAAAAGAGAATCCTAATATGATTTCTTGAGAATGGGTGTGTTCCTTATCTTATCCTAGTGTCTAAACTCTTCTGGATGGCTGGACCCCCAAATAATATTCCTTTACGTGCTAAGGGGTATCTAGAGAGTGGGATAGGTTTAATAACTACCCTAACCCTAACGCGTACCCTAACCCTAACCCCTACCCTAACCCTAACGCGTACCCTAATCCTAACCCGTACCCTAAACCGAGCCCTAACCCTAACACTAACCCTAACCCTAACCCTAGCCCATACCCTACGCCGTACCCGAACCCCTCCCCGAACCGGTACCCTAAGCCGTACCCTAACCCTAACCCTAACCCTAAGCTACCCTTGACTGCTTCTGCCTCCAATAGATTTCCTAAGCACTAGTGTTTTAAGGAACAGGTTAAAAAGAGAATCCTAATGTGATTTCTTGAGAATGGGTGTGTTCCTTATCTTCTCCTAGTGTCTAAACTCTTCTCCATGGCTGGACCCCCAAATAATATTCCTTTACGTGCTAAGGGGTATCTAGAGAGTGGGATAGGTTTAATAACTACCCTAACCCTAACGCGTACCCTAACCCTAACCCCTACCCTAACCCTAACGCGTACCCTAATCCTAACCCGTACCCTAAACGGAGCCCTAACCCTAACACTAACCCTAACCCTAACCCTAAGCTACCCTTGACTGCTTCTGCCTCCAATAGATTTCCTAAGCACTAGTGTTTTAAGGAACAGTTTAAAAAGAGAATCCTAATGTGATTTCTTGAGAATGGGTGTGTTCCTTATTTTATCCTAGTGTCTAAACTCTTCTGGATGGCTGGACCCCCAAATAATATTCCTTTACGTGCTAAGGGGTATCTAGAGAGTGGGATAGGTTTAATAACTACCCTAACCCTAACGCGTACCCTAACCCTAACCCCTACCCTAACCCTAACGCGTACCCTAATCCTAACCCGTACCCTAAACCGAGCCCTAACCCTAACACTAACCCTAACCCTAGCCCATACCCTACGCCGTACCCGAACCCCTCCCCGAACCCGTACCCTAAGCCGTACCCTAACCCTAACCCTAACCCTAACCCTAACCCTAAGCTACCCTTGACTGCTTCTGCCTCCAATAGATTTCCTAAGCACTAGTGTTTTAAGGAACAGGTTAAAAAGAGAATCCTAATGTGATTTCTTGAGAATGGGTGTGTTCCTTATCTTATCCTAGTGTCTAAACTCTTCTGGATGGCTGGACCCCCAAATAATATTCCTTTACGTGCTAAGGGTTATCTAGAGAGTGGGATAGGTTTAATAACTACCCTAACCCTAACGCGTACCCTAACCCTAACCCCTACCCTAACCCTAACGCGTACCCTAATCCTAACCCGTACCCTAAACCGAGCCCTAACCCTAACACTAACCCTAACCCTAACCCTAGCCCATACCCTACGCCGTACCCGAACCCCTCCCCGAACCCGTACCCTAAGCCGTACCCTAACCCTAACCCTAACCCTAACCCTAACCCTAACCCTAAGCTACCCTTGACTGCTTCTGCCTCCAATAGATTTCCTAAGCACTAGTGATTTAAGGAACAGGTTAAAAAGAGAATCCTAATGTGATTTCTTGAGAATGGGTGTGTTCCTTATCTGATCCTAGTGTCTAAACTCTTCTCCATGGCTGGACCCCCAAATAATATTCCTTTACGTGCTAAGGGGTATCTAGAGAGTGGGATAGGTTTAATAACTACCCTAACCCTAACGCGTACCCTAACCCTAACGCGTACCCTAATCCTAACCCGTACCCTAAACCGAGCCCTAAACCTAACACTGACCCTAACCCTAACCCTAGCCCATACCCTACGCCGTACCCGAACCCCTCCCCGAACCCGTACTCTAAGCCGTACCCTAACCCTAACCCTAACCCTAACCCTAACCCTAACCCTACCCTAAGCTACCCTTGACTGCTTCTGCCTCCAATAGATTTCCTAAGCACTAGTGTTTTAAGGAACAGGTTAAAAAGAAAATCCTAATGTGATTTCTTGAGAATGGGTGTGTTCCTTATCTTATCCTAGTGTCTAAACTCTTCTCCATGGCTGGACCCCCAAATAATATTCCTTTACGTGCTAAGGGGTATCTAGAGAGTGGGATAGGTTTAATAACTACCCTAACCCTAATGCGTACCCTAACCCTAACCCCTACCCTAACCCTAACGCGTACCCTAATCCTAACCCGTACCCTAAACCGAGCCCTAACCCTAACACTAACCCTAACCCTAACCCTAGCCCATACCCTACGCCGTACCCGAACCCCTCCCCGAACCCGTACCCTAAGCCGTACCCTAACCCTAACCCTAACCCTAACCCTAAGCTACCCTTGACTGCTTCTGCCTCCAATAGATTTCCTAAGCACTAGTGATTTAAGGAACAGGTTAAAAAGAGAATCCTAATGTAATTTCTTGAGAATGGGTGTGTTCCTTATCTTATCCTAGTGTCTAAACTCTTCTGGATGGCTGGATCCCCAAATAATATTCCTTTACGTGCTAAGGGGTATCTAGAGAGTGGGATAGGTTTAATAACTACCCTAACCCTAACGCGTACCGTAACCCTAACCCCTACCCTAACCCTAACGCGTACCCTAATCCTAACCCGTACCCTAAACCGAGCCCTAACCCTAACACTAACCCTAACCCTAACCCTAGCCCATACCCTACGCCGTACCCGAACCCCTCCCCAAACCCATACCCTAAGCCGTACCCTAACCCTAACCCTAACCCTAAGCTACCCTTGAGTGCTTCTGCCTCCAATAGATTTCCTAAGCACTAGTGTTTTAAGGAACAGGTTAAAAAGAGAATCCTAATATGATTTCTTGAGAATGGGTGTGTTCCTTATCTTATCCTAGTGTCTAAACTCTTCTGGATGGCTGGACCCCCAAATAATATTCCTTTACGTGCTAAGGGGTATCTAGAGAGTGGGATAGGTTTAATAACTACCCTAACCCTAACGCGTACCCTAACCCTAACCCCTACCCTAACCCTAACGCGTACCCTAATCCTAACCCGTACCCTAAACCGAGCCCTAACCCTAACACTAACCCTAACCCTAACCCTAGCCCATACCCTACGCCGTACCCGAACCCCTCCCCGAACCCGTACCCTAAGCCGTACCCTAACCCTAACCCTAACCCTAAGCTACCCTTGACTGCTTCTGCCTCCAATAGATTTCCTAAGCACTAGTGTTTTAAGGAACAGGTTAAAAAGAGAATCCTAATGTGATTTCTTGAGAATGGGTGTGTTCCTTATCTTCTCCTAGTGTCTAAACTCTTCTCCATGGCTGGACCCCCAAATAATATTCCTTTACGTGATAAGGGGTATCTAGAGAGTGGGATAGGTTTAATAACTACCCTAACCCTAACGCGTACCCTAACCCTAACCCCTACCCTAACCCTAACGCGTACCCTAATCCTAACCCGTACCCTAAACGGAGCCCTAACCCTAACACTAACCCTAACCCTAACCCTAAGCTACCCTTGACTGCTTCTGCCTCCAATAGATTTCCTAAGCACTAGTGTTTTAAGGAACAGGTTAAAAAGAGAATCCTAATGTGATTTCTTGAGAATGGGTGTGTTCCTTATCTTATCCTAGTGTCTAAACTCTTCTCCATGGCTGGACTCCCAAATAATATTCCTTTACGTGCTAAGGGGTATCTAGAGAGTGGGATAGGTTTAATAACTACCCTAACCCTAACGCGTACCCTAACCCTAACCCCTACCCTAACCCTAACACGTACCCTAATCCTAACCCGTACCCTAAACCGAGCCCTAACCCTAACACTAACCCTAACCCTAACCCTAGCCCATACCCTACGCCGTACCCGAACCCCTCCCCGAACCCGTACCCTACGCCGTACCCTAACCCTGACCCTAACCCTAACCCTAACCCTAAGCTACCCTTGAGTGCTTCTGCCTCCAATAGATTTCCTAAGCACTAGTGTTTTAAGGAACAGTTTAAAAAGAGAATCCTAATGTGATTTCTTGAGAATGTGTGTGTTCCTTATTTTATCCTAGTGTCTAAACTCTTCTGCATGGCTGGACACCCAAATAATATTCCTTTACGTGCTAAGGGGTATCTAGAGAGTGGGATAGGTTTAATAACTACCCTAACCCTAACGCATACCCTAACCCTAACCCCTACCCTAACCCTAACGCGTACCCTAATCCTAAACCGTACCCTAAACCGAGCCCTAACCCTAACACTAACCCTAACCCAAACCCTAGCCCATACCCTACGCCGTACCCGAACCCCTCCCCGAACCCGTACCCTAAGCCGTACCCTAACCCTAACCCTAACCCTAACCCTAACCCTAAGCTACCCTTGACTGCTTCTGCCTCCAATAGATTTCCTAAGCACTAGTGTTTTAAGGAGCAGGTTAAAAAGAGAATCCTAATGTGATTTCTTGAGAATGGGTGTGTTCCTTATCTCATCCTAGTGTCTAAACTCTTCTCCATGGCTGGACCCCCAAATAATATTCCTTTACGTGCTAAGGGGTATCTAGAGAGTGGGATAGGTTTAATAACTACCCTAACCCTAACGCGTACCCTAACCCTAACCCCTACCCTAACCCTAACGCGTACCCTAATCCTAACCCGTACCCTAAACCGAGCCCTAACCCTAACACTAACCCTAACCCTAACCCTAGCCCATACCCTACGCCGTACCCGAACCCCTCCCCGAACCGGTACCCTAAGCCGTACCCTAACCCTAACCCTAACCCTAAGCTACCCTTGACTGCTTCTGCCTCCAATAGATTTCCTAAGCACTAGTGTTTTAAGGAACAGGTTAAAAAGAGAATCCTAATGTGATTTCTTGAGAATGGGTGTGTTCCTTATCTTCTCCTAGTGTCTAAACTCTTCTCCATGGCTGGACCCCCAAATAATATTCCTTTACGTGCTAAGGGGTATCTAGAGAGTGGGATAGGTTTAATAACTACCCTAACCCTAACGCGTACCCTAACCCTAACCCCTACCCTAACCCTAACGCGTACCCTAATCCTAACCCGTACCCTAAACGGAGCCCTAACCCTAACACTAACCCTAACCCTAACCCTAAGCTACCCTTGACTGCTTCTGCCTCCAATAGATTTCCTAAGCACTAGTGTTTTAAGGAACAGTTTAAAAAGAGAATCCTAATGTGATTTCTTGAGAATGGGTGTGTTCCTTATTTTATCCTAGTGTCTAAACTCTTCTGGATGGCTGGACCCCCAAATAATATTCCTTTACGTGCTAAGGGGTATCTAGAGAGTGGGATAGGTTTAATAACTACCCTAACCCTAACGCGTACCCTAACCCTAACCCCTACCCTAACCCTAACGCGTACCCTAATCCTAACCCGTACCCTAAACCGAGCCCTAACCCTAACACTAACCCTAACCCTAGCCCATACCCTACGCCGTACCCGAACCCCTCCCCGAACCCATACCCTAAGCCGTACCCTAACCCTAACCCTAACCCTAACCCTAACCCTAAGCTACCCTTGACTGCTTCTGCCTCCAATAGATTTCCTAAGCACTAGTGTTTTAAGGAACAGGTTAAAAAGAGAATCCTAATGTGATTTCTTGAGAATGGGTGTGTTCCTTATCTTATCCTAGTGTCTAAACTCTTCTGGATGGCTGGACCCCCAAATAATATTCCTTTACGTGCTAAGGGTTATCTAGAGAGTGGGATAGGTTTAATAACTACCCTAACCCTAACGCGTACCCTAACCCTAACCCCTACCCTAACCCTAACGCGTACCCTAATCCTAACCCGTACCCTAAACCGAGCCCTAACCCTAACACTAACCCTAACCCTAACCCTAGCCCATACCCTACGCCGTACCCGAACCCCTCCCCGAACCCGTACCCTAAGCCGTACCCTAACCCTAACCCTAACCCTAACCCTAACCCTAAGCTACCCTTGACTGCTTCTGCCTCCAATAGATTTCCTAAGCACTAGTGATTTAAGGAACAGGTTAAAAAGAGAATCCTAATGTGATTTCTTGAGAATGGGTGTGTTCCTCTTCTGATCCTAGTGTCTAAACTCTTCTCCATGGCTGGACCCCCAAATAATATTCCTTTACGTGCTAAGGGGTATCTAGAGAGTGGGATAGGTTTAATAACTACCCTAACCCTAACGCGTACCCTAACCCTAAGGCGTACCCTAATCCTAACCCGTACCCTAAACCGAGCCCTAAACCTAACACTGACCCTAACCCTAACCCTAGCCCATACCCTACGCCGTACCCGAACCCCTCCCCGAACCCGTACTCTAAGCCGTACCCTAACCCTAACCCTAACCCTAACCCTAACCCTAACCCTACCCTAAGCTACCCTTGACTGCTTCTGCCTCCAATAGATTTCCTAAGCACTAGTGTTTTAAGGAACAGGTTAAAAAGAGAATCCTAATGTGATTTCTTGAGAATGGGTGTGTTCCTTATCTTATCCTAGTGTCTAAACTCTTCTCCATGGCTGGACCCCCAAATAATATTCCTTTACGTGCTAAGGGGTATCTAGAGAGTGGGATAGGTTTAATAACTACCCTAACCCTAACGCGTACCCTAACCCTAACCCCTACCCTAACCCTAACGCGTACCCTAATCCTAACCCGTACCCTAAACCGAGCCCTAACCCTAACACTAACCCTAACCCTAACCCTAGCCCATACCCTACGCCGTACCCGAACCCCTCCCCGAACCCGTACCCTAAGCCGTACCCTAACCCTAACCCTAACCCTAACCCTAAGCTACCCTTGACTGCTTCTGCCTCCAATAGATTTCCTAAGCACTAGTGATTTAAGGAACAGGTTAAAAAGAGAATCCTAATGTAATTTCTTGAGAATGGGTGTGTTCCTTATCTTATCCTAGTGTCTAAACTCTTCTGGATGGCTGGATCCCCAAATAATATTCCTTTACGTGCTAAGGGGTATCTAGAGAGTGGGATAGGTTTAATAACTACCCTAACCCTAACGCGTACCGTAACCCTAACCCCTACCCTAACCCTAACGCGTACCCTAATCCTAACCCGTACCCTAAACCGAGCCCTAACCCTAACACTAACCCTAACCCTAACCCTAGCCCATACCCTACGCCGTACCCGAACCCCTCCCCAAACCCATACCCTAAGCCGTACCCTAACCCTAACCCTAACCCTAAGCTACCCTTGAGTGCTTCTGCCTCCAATAGATTTCCTAAGCACTAGTGTTTTAAGGAACAGGTTAAAAAGAGAATCCTAATATGATTTCTTGAGAATGGGTGTGTTCCTTATCTTATCCTAGTGTCTAAACTCTTCTGGATGGCTGGACCCCCAAATAATATTCCTTTACGTGCTAAGGGGTATCTAGAGAGTGGGATAGGTTTAATAACTACCCTAACCCTAACGCGTACCCTAACCCTAACCCCTACCCTAACCCTAACGCGTACCCTAATCCTAACCCGTACCCTAAACCGAGCCCTAACCCTAACACTAACCCTAACCCTAACCCTAGCCCATACCCTACGCCGTACCCGAACCCCTCCCCGAACCCGTACCCTAAGCCGTACCCTAACCCTAACCCTAACCCTAAGCTACCCTTGACTGCTTCTGCCTCCAATAGATTTCCTAAGCACTAGTGTTTTAAGGAACAGGTTAAAAAGAGAATCCTAATGTGATTTCTTGAGAATGGGTGTGTTCCTTATCTTCTCCTAGTGTCTAAACTCTTCTCCATGGCTGGACCCCCAAATAATATTCCTTTACGTGATAAGGGGTATCTAGAGAGTGGGATAGGTTTAATAACTACCCTAACCCTAACGCGTACCCTAACCCTAACCCCTACCCTAACCCTAACGCGTACCCTAATCCTAACCCGTACCCTAAACGGAGCCCTAACCCTAACACTAACCCTAACCCTAACCCTAAGCTACCCTTGACTGCTTCTGCCTCCAATAGATTTCCTAAGCACTAGTGTTTTAAGGAACAGGTTAAAAAGAGAATCCTAATGTGATTTCTTGAGAATGGGTGTGTTCCTTATTTTATCCTAGTGTCTAAACTCTTCTGGATGGCTGGACCCCCAAATAATATTCCTTTACGTGCTAAGGGGTATCTAGAGAGTGGGATAGGTTTAATAACTACCCTAACCCTAACGCGTACCCTAACCCTAACCCCTACCCTAACCCTAACGCGTTCCCTAATCCTAACCCGTACCCTAAACCGAGCCCTAACCCTAACACTAACCCTAACCCTAACCCTAGCCCATACCCTACGCCGTAACCAAACCCTTCCCCGAACCCGTACCCTAAGCCGTACCCTAACCCTAACCCTAACCCTAACCCTAAGCTACCCTTGACTGCTTCTGCCTCCAATAGATTTCCTAAGCACTAGTGTTTTAAGGAACAGGTTAAAAAGAGAATCCTAATGTGATTTCTTGAGAATGGGTGTGTTCCTTATCTTATCCTAGTGTCTAAACTCTTCTCCATGGCTGGACCCCCAAATAATATTCCTTTACGTGCTAAGGGGTATCTAGAGAGTGGGATAGGTTTAATAACTACCCTAACCCTAACGCTTACCCTAACCCTAACCCCTACCCTAACCCTAACGCGTACCCTAATCCTAACCCGTACCCTAAACCGAGCCCTAACCCTAACACTAACCCTAACCCTAACCCTAGCCCATACCCTACGCCGTACCCGAACCCCTCCCCGAACCCGTACCCTAAGCCGTACCCTAACCCTAACCCTAACCCTAACCCTAACCCTAAGCTACCCTTGACTGCTTCTGCCTCCAATAGATTTCCTAAGCACTAGTGTTTTAAGGAACAGGTTAAAAAGAGAATCCTAATGTGATTTCTTGAGAATGGGTGTGTTCCTTATCTTATCCTAGTGTCTAAACTCTTCTCCATGGCTGGACTCCCAAATAATATTCCTTTACGTGCTAAGGGGTATCTAGAGAGTGGGATAGGTTTAATAACTACCCTAACCCTAACGCGTACCCTAACCCTAACCCCTACCCTAACCCTAACACGTACCCTAATCCTAACCCGTACCCTAAACCGAGCCCTAACCCTAACACTAAACCTAACCCTAACCCTAGCCCATACCCTACGCCGTACCCGAACCCCTCCCCGAACCCGTACCCTACGCCGTACCCTAACCCTGACCCTAACCCTAACCCTAACCCTAAGCTACCCTTGAGTGCTTCTGCCTCCAATAGATTTCCTAAGCACTAGTGTTTTAAGGAACAGTTTAAAAAGAGAATCCTAATGTGATTTCTTGAGAATGTGTGTGTTCCTTATTTTATCCTAGTGTCTAAACTCTTCTGCATGGCTGGACACCCAAATAATATTCCTTTACGTGCTAAGGGGTATCTAGAGAGTGGGATAGGTTTAATAACTACCCTAACCCTAACGCATACCCTAACCCTAACCCCTACCCTAACCCTAACGCGTACCCTAATCCTAAACCGTACCCTAAACCGAGCCCTAACCCTAACACTAACCCTAACCCAAACCCTAGCCCATACCCTACGCCGTACCCGAACCCCTCCCCGAACCCGTACCCTAAGCCGTACCCTAACCCTAACCCTAACCCTAACCCTAACCCTAAGCTACCCTTGACTGCTTCTGCCTCCAATAGATTTCCTAAGCACTAGTGTTTTAAGGAGCAGGTTAAAAAGAGAATCCTAATGTGATTTCTTGAGAATGGGTGTGTTCCTTATCTCATCCTAGTGTCTAAACTCTTCTCCATGGCTGGACCCCCAAATAATATTCCTTTACGTGCTAAGGGGTATCTAGAGAGTGGGATAGGTTTAATAACTACCCTAACCCTAACGCGTACCCTAACCCTAACCCCTACCCTAACCCTAACGCGTACCCTAATCCTAACCTGTACCCTAAACCGAGCCCTAACCCTAACACTAACCCTAACCCTAACCCTAGCCCATACCCTACGCCGTACCCGAACCCCTCCCCGAACCGGTACCCTAAGCCGTACCCTAACCCTAACCCTAACCCTAAGCTACCCTTGACTGCTTCTGCCTCCAATAGATTTCCTAAGCACTAGTGTTTTAAGGAACAGGTTAAAAAGAGAATCCTAATGTGATTTCTTGAGAATGGGTGTGTTCCTTATCTTCTCCTAGTGTCTAAACTCTTCTCCATGGCTGGACCCCCAAATAATATTCCTTTACGTGCTAAGGGGTATCTAGAGAGTCGGATAGGTTTAATAACTACCCTAACCCTAACGCGTACCCTAACCCTAACCCCTACCCTAACCCTAACGCGTACCCTAATCCTAACCCGTACCCTAAACGGAGCCCTAACCCTAACACTAACCCTAACCCTAACCCTAAGCTACCCTTGACTGCTTCTGCCTCCAATAGATTTCCTAAGCACTAGTGTTTTAAGGAACAGTTTAAAAAGAGAATCCTAATGTGATTTCTTGAGAATGGGTGTGTTCCTTATTTTATCCTAGTGTCTAAACTCTTCTGGATGGCTGGACCCCCAAATAATATTCCTTTACGTGCTAAGGGGTATCTAGAGAGTGGGATAGGTTTAATAACTACCCTAACCCTAACGCGTACCCTAACCCTAACCCCTACCCTAACCCTAACGCGTACCCTAATCCTAACCCGTACCCTAAACCGAGCCCTAACCCTAACACTAACCCTAACCCTAGCCCATACCCTACGCCGTACCCGAACCCCTCCCCGAACCCATACCCTAAGCCGTAACCTAACCCTAACCCTAACCCTAACCCTAACCCTAAGCTACCCTTGACTGCTTCTGCCTCCAATAGATTTCCTAAGCACTAGTGTTTTAAGGAACAGGTTAAAAAGAGAATCCTAATGTGATTTCTTGAGAATGGGTGTGTTCCTTATCTTATCCTAGTGTCTAAACTCTTCTGGATGGCTGGACCCCCAAATAATATTCCTTTACGTGCTAAGGGTTATCTAGAGAGTGGGATAGGTTTAATAACTACCCTAACCCTAACGCGTACCCTAACCCTAACCCCTACCCTAACCCTAACGCGTACCCTAATCCTAACCCGTACCCTAAACCGAGCCCTAACCCTAACACTAACCCTAACCCTAACCCTAGCCCATACCCTACGCCGTACCCGAACCCCTCCCCGAACCCGTACCCTAAGCCGTACCCTAACCCTAACCCTAACCCTAACCCTAACCCTAAGCTACCCTTGACTGCTTCTGCCTCCAATAGATTTCCTAAGCACTAGTGATTTAAGGAACAGGTTAAAAAGAGAATCCTAATGTGATTTCTTGAGAATGGGTGTGTTCCTCTTCTGATCCTAGTGTCTAAACTCTTCTCCATGGCTGGACCCCCAAATAATATTCCTTTACGTGCTAAGGGGTATCTAGAGAGTGGGATAGGTTTAATAACTACCCTAACCCTAACGCGTACCCTAACCCTAACGCGTACCCTAATCCTAACCCGTACCCTAAACCGAGCCCTAAACCTAACACTGACCCTAACCCTAACCCTAGCCCATACCCTACGCCGTACCCGAACCCCTCCCCGAACCCGTACTCTAAGCCGTACCCTAACCCTAACCCTAACCCTAACCCTAACCCTACCCTAAGCTACCCTTGACTGCTTCTGCCTCCAATAGATTTCCTAAGCACTAGTGTTTTAAGGAACAGGTTAAAAAGAGAATCCTAATGTGATTTCTTGAGAATGGGTGTGTTCCTTATCTTATCCTAGTGTCTAAACTCTTCTCCATGGCTGGACCCCCAAATAATATTCCTTTACGTGCTAAGGGGTATCTAGAGAGTGGGATAGGTTTAATAACTACCCTAACCCTAACGCGTACCCTAACCCTAACCCCTACCCTAACCCTAACGCGTACCCTAATCCTAACCCGTACCCTAAACCGAGCCCTAACCCTAACACTAACCCTAACCCTAACCCTAGCCCATACCCTACGCCGTACCCGAACCCCTCCCCGAACCCGTACCCTAAGCCGTACCCTAACCCTAACCCTAACCCTAAGCTACCCTTGACTGCTTCTGCCTCCAATAGATTTCCTAAGCACTAGTGTTTTAAGGAACAGGTTAAAAAGAGAATCCTAATGTGATTTCTTGAGAATGGGTGTGTTCCTTATCTTCTCCTAGTGTCTAAACTCTTCTCCATGGCTGGACCCCCAAATAATATTCCTTTACGTGATAAGGGGTATCTAGAGAGTGGGATAGGTTTAATAACTACCCTAACCCTAACGCGTACCCTAACCCTAACCCCTACCCTAACCCTAACGCGTACCCTAATCCTAACCCGTACCCTAAACGGAGCCCTAACCCTAACACTAACCCTAACCCTAACCCTAAGCTACCCTTGACTGCTTCTGCCTCCAATAGATTTCCTAAGCACTAGTGTTTTAAGGAACAGGTTAAAAAGAGAATCCTAATGTGATTTCTTGAGAATGGGTGTGTTCCTTATTTTATCCTAGTGTCTAAACTCTTCTGGATGGCTGGACCCCCAAATAATATTCCTTTACGTGCTAAGGGGTATCTAGAGAGTGGGATAGGTTTAATAACTACCCTAACCCTAACGCGTACCCTAACCCTAACCCCTACCCTAACCCTAACGCGTTCCCTAATCCTAACCCGTACCCTAAACCGAGCCCTAACCCTAACACTAACCCTAACCCTAACCCTAGCCCATACCCTACGCCGTAACCAAACCCTTCCCCGAACCCGTACCCTAAGCCGTACCCTAACCCTAACCCTAACCCTAACCCTAAGCTACCCTTGACTGCTTCTGCCTCCAATAGATTTCCTAAGCACTAGTGTTTTAAGGAACAGGTTAAAAAGAGAATCCTAATGTGATTTCTTGAGAATGGGTGTGTTCCTTATCTTATCCTAGTGTCTAAACTCTTCTCCATGGCTGGACCCCCAAATAATATTCCTTTACGTGCTAAGGGGTATCTAGAGAGTGGGATAGGTTTAATAACTACCCTAACCCTAACGCTTACCCTAACCCTAACCCCTACCCTAACCCTAACGCGTACCCTAATCCTAACCCGTACCCTAAACCGAGCCCTAACCCTAACACTAACCCTAACCCTAACCCTAGCCCATACCCTACGCCGTACCCGAACCCCTCCCCGAACCCGTACCCTAAGCCGTACCCTAACCCTAACCCTAACCCTAACCCTAACCCTAAGCTACCCTTGACTGCTTCTGCCTCCAATAGATTTCCTAAGCACTAGTGTTTTAAGGAACAGGTTAAAAAGAGAATCCTAATGTGATTTCTTGAGAATGGGTGTGTTCCTTATCTTATCCTAGTGTCTAAACTCTTCTCCATGGCTGGACTCCCAAATAATATTCCTTTACGTGCTAAGGGGTATCTAGAGAGTGGGATAGGTTTAATAACTACCCTAACCCTAACGCGTACCCTAACCCTAACCCCTACCCTAACCCTAACACGTACCCTAATCCTAACCCGTACCCTAAACCGAGCCCTAACCCTAACACTAACCCTAACCCTAACCCTAGCCCATACCCTACGCCGTACCCGAACCCCTCCCCGAACCCGTACCCTACGCCGTACCCTAACCCTGACCCTAACCCTAACCCTAACCCTAAGCTACCCTTGAGTGCTTCTGCCTCCAATAGATTTCCTAAGCACTAGTGTTTTAAGGAACAGTTTAAAAAGAGAATCCTAATGTGATTTCTTGAGAATGTGTGTGTTCCTTATTTTATCCTAGTGTCTAAACTCTTCTGCATGGCTGGACACCCAAATAATATTCCTTTACGTGCTAAGGGGTATCTAGAGAGTGGGATAGGTTTAATAACTACCCTAACCCTAACGCATACCCTAACCCTAACCCCTACCCTAACCCTAACGCGTACCCTAATCCTAAACCGTACCCTAAACCGAGCCCTAACCCTAACACTAACCCTAACCCAAACCCTAGCCCATACCCTACGCCGTACCCGAACCCCTCCCCGAACCCGTACCCTAAGCCGTACCCTAACCCTAACCCTAACCCTAACCCTAACCCTAAGCTACCCTTGACTGCTTCTGCCTCCAATAGATTTCCTAAGCACTAGTGTTTTAAGGAGCAGGTTAAAAAGAGAATCCTAATGTGATTTCTTGAGAATGGGTGTGTTCCTTATCTCATCCTAGTGTCTAAACTCTTCTCCATGGCTGGACCCCCAAATAGTATTCCTTTACGTGCTAAGGGGTATCTAGAGAGTGGGATAGGTTTAATAACTACCCTAACCCTAACGCGTACCCTAACCCTAACCCCTACCCTAACCCTAACGCGTACCCTAATCCTAACCCGTACCCTAAACCGAGCCCTAACCCTAACACTAACCCTAACCCTAACCCTAGCCCATACCCTACGCCGTACCCGAACTCCTCCCCGAACCCGTACTCTAAGCCGTACCCTAACCCTAACCCTAACCCTAACCCTAACCCTAACCCTAAGCTACCCTTGACTGCTTCTGCCTCCAATAGATTTCCTAAGCACTAGTGTTTTAAGGAACAGGTTAAAAAGAGAATCCTAATGTGATTTCTTGAGAATGGGTGTGTTCCTTATCTTATCCTAGTGTCTAAACTCTTCTCCATGGCTGGACCCCCAAATAATATTCCTTTACGTGCTAAGGGGTATCTAGAGAGTGGGATAGGTTTAATAACTACCCTAACCCTAACGCGTACCCTAACCCTAACCCCTACCCTAACCCTAACGCGTACCCTAATCCTAACCCGTAACCTAAACCGAGCCCTAACCCTAACACTAACCCTAACCCTAGCCCATACCCTACGCCGTACCCGAATGCCTCCCCGAACCCATACCGTAAGCCGTACCCTAACCCTAACCCTAACCCTAAGCTACCCTTGACTGCTTCTGCCTCCAATAGATTTCCTAAGCACTAGTGTTTTAAGGAACAGGTTAAAAAGAGAATCCTAATGTGATTTCTTGAGAATGGGTGTGTTCCTTATCTTATCCTAGTGTCTAAACTCTTCTCCATGGCTGGACCCCCAAATAATATTCCTTTACGTGCTAAGGGGTATCTAGAGAGTGGGATAGGTTTAATAACTACCCTAACCCTAATGCGTACCCTAACCCTAACCCCTACCCTAACCCTAACGCGTACCCTAATCCTAACCCGTACCCTAAACCGAGCCCTAACCCTAACACTAACCCTAACCCTAACCCTAGCCCATACCCTACGCCGTACCCGAACCCCTCCCCGAACCCGTACCCTAAGCCGTACCCTAACCCTAACCCTAACCCTAACCCTAACCCTAAGCTACCCTTGACTGCTTCTGCCTCCAATAGATTTCCTAAGCACTAGTGATTTAAGGAACAGGTTAAAAAGAGAATCCTAATGTGATTTCTTGAGAATGGGTGTGTTCCTTATCTTATCCTAGTGTCTAAACTCTTCTCCATGGCTGGACCCCCAAATAATATTCCTTTACGTGCTAAGGGGTATCTAGAGAGTGGGATAGGTTTAATAACTACCCTAACCCTAACGCGTACCCTAACCCTAACCCCTACCCTAACCCTAACGCGTACCCTAATCCTAACCTGTACCCTAAACCGAGCCCTAACCCTAACACTAACCCTAACCCTAACCCTAGCCCATACCCTACGCCGTACCCGAAACCCTCCCCGAACCCGTACTCTAAGCCGTACCCTAACCCTAACCCTAACCCTAACCCTAACCCTAACCCTAAGCTACCCTTGACTGCTTCTGCCTCCAATAGATTTCCTAAGCACTAGTGTTTTAAGGAACAGGTTAAAAAGAGAATCCTAATGTGATTTCTTGAGAATGGGTGTGTTCCTTATCTTATCCTAGTGTCTAAACTCTTCTCCATGGCTGGACCCCCAAATAATATTCCTTTACGTGCTAAGGGGTATCTAGAGAGTGGGATAGGTTTAATAACTACCCTAGCCCTAACGCGTACCCTAACCCTAACCCCTACGCTAACCCTAACGCGTACCCTAATCCTAAACCGTACCCTAAACCGAGCCCTAACCCTAACCCTAATCCTAACCCTAGCCCATACCCTACGCCGTACCCGAATCCCTCCCCGAACCCGTACCCTAAGCCGTACCCTAACCCTTACCCTAACCCTAACCCTAACCCTAAGCTACCCTTGACTGCTTCTGCCTCCAATAGATTTCCTAAGCACTAGTGTTTTAAGGAACAGGTTAAAAAGAGAATCCTAATGTGATTTCGTGATAATGGGTGTGTTCCTTATCTTCTCCTCGTGTCTAAACTCTTCTCCATGGCTGGACCCCCAAATAATATTCCTTTACGTGCTAAGGGGTATCTAGAGAGTGGGATAGGTTTAATAACTACCCTAACCCTAACGCATACCCTAACCCTAACCCCTACCCTAACCCTAACGCGTACCCTAATCCTAACCCGTACCCTAAACCGAGCCCTAACCCTAACACTAACCTTAACCCTAACCCTAGCCCATACCCTACGCCGTACCCGAACCCCTCCCCGAACCCGTACCCTAAGCCGTACCCTAACCCTAACCCTAACCCTAAGCTACCCTTGACTGCTTCTGCCTCCAATAGATTTCCTAAGCACTAGTGATTTAAGGAACAGGTTAAAAAGAGAATCCTAATGTGATTTCTTGAGAATGGGTGTGTTCCTTATCTTATCCTAGTGTCTAAACTCTTCTCCATGGCTGGACCCCCAAATAATATTCCTTTACGTGCTAAGGGGTATCTAGAGAGTGGGATAGGTTTAATAACTACCCTAACCCTAACGCGTACCCTAACCCTAACCCCTACCCTAACCCTAACGCGTACCCTAATCCTAACCCGTACCCTAAACCGAGCCCTAACCCTAACACTAACCCTAACCCTAACCCTAGCCCATACCCTACCCCCTACCCGAACCCCTCCCCGAACCCGTACTCTAAGCCGTACCCTAACCCTAACCCTAACCCTGACCCTAACCCTAACCCTAAGCTACCCTTGAATGCTTCTGCCTCCAATAGATTTCCTAAGCACTAGTGTTTTAAGGAACAGGTTAAAAAGAGAATCCTAATGTGATTTCTTGAGAATGGGTGTGTTCCTTATCTTATCCTAGTGTCTAAACTCTTCTCCATGGCTGGACCCCCAAATAATATTCCTTTACGTGCTAAGGGGTATCTAGAGAGTGGGATAGGTTTAATAACTACCCTAACCCTAACGCGTACCCTAACCCTAACCCCTACCCTAACCCTAACGCGTACCCTAATCCTAACCCGTACCCTAAACCGAGCCCTAACCCTAACACTAACCCTAACCCTAGCCCATACCCTACGCCGTACCCGAACCCCTCCCCGAACCCATACCCTAAGCCGTACCCTAACCCTAACCCTAACCCTAAGCTACCGTTGACTGCTTCTGCCTCCAATAGATTTCCTAAGCCCTAGTGTTTTAAGGAACAGGTTAAAAAGAGAATCCTAATGTGATTTCTTGAGAATGGGTGTGTTCCTTATCTTATCCTAGTGTCTAAACTCTTCTCCATGGCTGGACCCCCAAATAATATTCCTTTACGTGCTAAGGGGTATCTAGAGAGTGGGATAGGTTTAATAACTACCCTAACCCTAACGCATACCCTAATCCTAACCCGTACCCTAAACCGAGCCCTAACCCTAACACTAACCCTAACCCTAACCCTAGCCCATACCCTACGCCGTACCCGAACCCCTCCCCGAACCCGTACCCTAAGCCGTACCCTAACCCTAACCCTAACCCTAACCCTAACCCTAAGCTACCCTTGACTGCTTCTGCCTCCAATAGATTTCCTAAGCACTAGTGATTTAAGGAACAGGTTAAAAAGAGAATCCTAATGTGATTTCTTGAGAATGGGTGTGTTCCTTATCTTATCCTAGTGTCTAAACTCTTCTCCATGGCTGGACCCCCAAATAATATTCCTTTACGTGCTAAGGGGTATCTAGAGAGTGGGATAGGTTTAATAACTACCCTAACCCTAACGCGTACCCTAACCCTAACCCCTACCCTAACCCTAACGCGTACCCTAATCCTAACCCGTACCCTAAACCGAGCCCTAACCCTAACACTAACCCTAACCCTAACCCTAGGCCATACCCTACGCCGTACCCGAAACCCTCCCCGAAACCGTACCCTAAGCCGTACCCTAACCCTAACCCTAACCCTAACCCTAAGCTACCCTTGACTGCTTCTGCCTCCAATAGATTTCCTAAGCACTAGTGTTTTAAGGAACAGGTTAAAAAGAGAATCCTAATGTGATTTCTTGAGAATGGGTGTGTTCCTTATCTTATCCTAGTGTCTAAACTCTTCTCCATGGCTGGACCCCCAAATAATATTCCTTTACGTGCTAAGGGGTATCTAGAGAGTGGGATAGGTTTAATAACTACCCTAACCCTAACGCGTACCCTAACCCTAACCCCTACCCTAACCCTAACGCGTACCCTAATCCTAACCCGTACCCTAAACCGAGCCCTAACCCTAACACTAACCCTAACCCTAACCCTAGCCCATACCCTACGCCGTACCCGAACCCCTCCCCGAACCCGTACCCTAAGCCGTACCCTAACCCTAACCCTAACCCTAAGCTACCCTTGACTGCTTCTGCCTCCAATAGATTTCCTAAGCACTAGTGATTTAAGGAACAGGTTAAAAAGAGAATCCTAATGTGATTTCTTGAGAATGGGTGTGTTCCTTATCTTATCCTAGTGTCTAAACTCTTCTCCATGGCTGGACCCCCAAATAATATTCCTTTACGTGCTAAGGGGTATCTAGAGAGTGGGATAGGTTTAATAACTACCCTAACCCTAACGCGTACCCTAACCCTAACCCCTACCCTAACCCTAACGCGTACCCTAATCCTAACCCGTACCCTAAACCGAGCCCTAACCCTAACACTAACCCTAACCCTAACCCTAGCCCATACCCTACCCCGTACCCGAACCCCTCCCCGAACCCGTACTCTAAGCCGTACCCTAACCCTAACCCTAACCCTGACCCTAACCCTAACCCTAAGCTACCCTTGAATGCTTCTGCCTCCAATAGATTTCCTAAGCACTAGTGTTTTAAGGAACAGGTTAAAAAGAGAATCCTAATGTGATTTCTTGAGAATGGGTGTGTTCCTTATCTTATCCTAGTGTCTAAACTCTTCTCCATGGCTGGACCCCCAAATAATATTCCTTTACGTGCTAAGGGGTATCTAGAGAGTGGGATAGGTTTAATAACTACCCTAACCCTAACGCGTACCCTAACCCTAACCCCTACCCTAACCCTAACGCGTACCCTAATCCTAACCCGTACCCTAAACCGAGC